>NC_079224.1:38071302-38371302 GCF_029633865.1 Lampris incognitus | reverse complement strand
AAGTATTTATACGATGGAGGCAGAGAGAGGAAGGAGGGAGGTGAGAGGATGTGAGGGTGGGGGTAGTGCGGGGGGGGGGGCGATGGTGAAGAAAAGGAGGGAGAGGTGGAACATAGGGAATCAAAAAAAGAAAAAGCCGGTGAAAGGACAGGGAAGAGTTGAACAGAACGAATTAAAGAGTGGGAGGGCGGAGATGAAGAAGAGCTTACAGATAAAGGTTGGGAAGTGGCCGTGTCCCACACACTAACAGGAGCTGCTCGTCCTGTGGGCAGGATCGACCATTAAATTGCCGGGTGAATTATTCATAGAGCAAGAGGAGGCCGGACACATGGTCATGCTCTCAGTGTAAGAAAAACAGGTCAACAAACGCTGAGATATACAGCAGTGTGCAAAACAAAAGAAACTGTAAAAATAGCCCGATCCGTGAAGACCCATTGACCAGCGCACTCATGCAGGCTGGTATGAATGGAAACACATCAGTGACTAACCTTAACTTTAATCCCTCAAACGAATCTATTTCTGATCCTAAACTTCTTCCTTAAAGGGAAACATCACGATTTTCAACATTATCTGTGTGTGTGTGTGTGTGTGTGTGTGTGTGTGTGTGTGTGTGTGTGTGTGTGTTGTAGGGCTAACACTCGGCCGCAGCTGTAATACTGAGCAGTCTTCTGTGTGCCTGAAATGTCGCCGAAATTGTGTGGAAAAGTGTCCACCAGTGACGTCACTGGCTGTCAACCTGTTAATGCAAAAACTACAGCCCCTACTTCCTGATTTCCCGCTGCCTCCGGTGGGCTACATTTAAATATGCCACATTATATAAGAAAATGCAATTATCAATGCAACATCATAAAGCTGTTGTTGTGAATGTCATCAAATGCCGTGTAAAGATGGCGATTCTCAGATTATATGACGGGGACTTTTCTGCACATTTTCGGCGGCCTTTCAGACACATATGGCTGCTAATGGGGCTAGCCCTACAATATATAGTATGTATATAGAGAGATATGATGTTGAAACTCGGGATTGTTTCACTTTAACCTTGGCAACTTTTTTTGGGGGGGGGTTCCCCCCCCCTTTTCTCCCCCATTGTACTTGGCCAATTACCCAACTCTTCTGAGCTTGTCCTGGTCACTGCTGCACCTCCTCTGCCGATCCGGGACCACATGCCCCCTCCCATACATATGGAGTCGCCAGCCGCTTCTTTTCACCTGACACTGAGGAGTTTCGCCAGGGGGCGTAGCCCGTGGGAGGATCACGCTATTCCCCCCAGTTCCCCCTCTCCCCTGAACAGGCGCCCCGACCGACCAGAGGAGGCACTAGTGCAGCGACCAGGACACACACCCATATCCAGCTTCCCACCCCGCAGACACGGCCAGTTGTGTCTGTAGGGACGCTTGACCAAGGCGGAGGTATCACGGGGATTTGAACCGGTGATCCCCGTGTCGGTAGGCAACAGAATGTATCACTACGCTACCTACCCTAATCTTGACAACCTTGATAAGAACGGCCAGAAATTTCTCACCCCTTTCCTCTGTCCAGTGCTCACGCTAAACCTCAAAACACGGCAGGCCTCTCACCTGACAGTCCTCTGATTGTGGTAGTCGAGGTCATGACCATTGGCCGAGCGAGGGTAGGAGGAGCCTCTGGAATTCCGGTGCTGGTGGTTGATGGGATATTGGTGGACAGAGGCATTGGGCTGGGAGGTGGTGTAGTAGGGTGGTGGGATACTATTGCTGGTCTCACTGCGGTAGTCACTGTCCCTGTCGTCCACAGCGCTGTCTGGGTCCTCATCTGGGCGCGCGCACACACACACACACACACACACACATATAAGCGAACGTGCACACACAAAGAAGGCGAGCAAAGTCAGCCCACCTCATATAGTCTGTCTTTGAGTCAACCAGTGTGCCCATGAACCTATGGAGAATGAAGCGAGAGGCGGTTTGGCGTTTGTGTAGCATGAGAAACACATGCACGTGCCAAAAAAGAACTTCATTAATTTTTTTGTCCCGGGGGGCAATTGCCGATGCAAGATGGGGATCAGAAGCTATATCCTGCATTGGGCTGCTCATTTAGCTCCATGATATGAACACTTAATAATATATAATATAGATGAGCTGCCTGCCTGCCAGTACTGAACCCTTATCAGACTCACGTGGTCGGGTCACACAGAGTGCGCCCATTGAAATGCAAGACGTGGCTCGGCGAAGTGCTTTCTTCTCTTCATGGTCATCCCATCATAGCGGTTATACATCATCTGTTTCTACAGAGTAAAGGGATGTTTTATGCTCCTATGGCGGCCGTAGATCAGAGCTTAAGGTCCCCGTGGGAAAGGCTGAGGGAGTTTAGTGAGGCTGAATGAGCCACAGACCAAACCAGCGTCCATTAATCATTCATCATTAGCTATCACGGTCTTTCGCGCTCTGATGCCGGCTGCCGCGGCCCCAGTTTACAGCTTCATCTTCATCTGTCCCTGCCTGTAAGCAGTAATTAAAGGCATCCTGGCTCACTTTCTCTCCTCAACCATGACCCCTCGTCTTTATCTGTCCCTCGCTCATTTCGCCACTTTCTCTTTTTCTCTCTCGCTCTCTTTCTCTCACCCTTTATCCGCCACTTTAATTTTTGACCGAGCAGCGGTGAGACGGATTAAAACGCTGCAGTGATGTGGGCGAGTCCGGACGACGCTTATATAAGACCATCAACTAATCACAGTAAGACAAGAGAGGGGTGGAGAGTAAAAGATGGATAGAGGGCGAGAGCAGGATGAGATGGGGGGGGGGGAGGAACATTTCTTATCTAAATTATGCATGTAAATTTGTAGGCTATCTATTCATGTACTATACCTATATAGTGTATATAGTGCATATATATCATATATAAATATATATATAGTACACACACGCACGCACGCACGCACACACACACATATAGTATACACACATATATGTGTATACATATATATTCATGTACAATACACACACACACACACACACACACACACACACACATATATATATATATATATAGTCTACTACTACCACTACTACTTTTGGCTGCTCCTGTTACTATATATATATATATACACACACACACACACACACACACACACACACACACATATATATATATATATATACATATACATATACATACATACACACACACACACACACATATATATATATATACATATACACACACACACACACACACACACACATACATACATACATACACACACACACACTCACATACACACATATAGTACACATATAGTACACACACACACACACACACACACACACACACACACACATATATATATATATATATAGTACATATATAAATAGTACACATACACATAAACACAAACACACACTATATATACGTATGTATACACACACACACACACACACACACACACACACACACACACACACACACAGGGTCTACATGACTGTCTTTATGTATGTGTGTATGAGGTGTATAGTAGGTCCCACTCACTTTGTTGGTCTCCCCATAGACTCCAGTTACCTGCAACGAAACGGCAGAGGAGAGAGATTGATGCTGAATCCTAACGATTTAATCATGTCACAGAGGAGACAAAGCTTTCACAGTTCTACATCCCATTGAGCTTGTGAATGGAAAGAAACCACAGCAGCCGTGCAGAGCTAAACTCCACCCCACCCCACCCCCCCACCACCTCTACCCATCTGCCTCGCGTCTGCCCACAAATTGTTGGCTCAGCAGACCCAGCTGACCGGTCCAATTCTGGAGACACAGCAGCATCTCGGAGGAGCGAGCCTCCGAACATACGATACATCTATTGATCCCTGACAGAGCAATGGTCCAGCCCCACCCCACCCCCACCCCCACCTCCGTACCACAACCACGTGCAGTCACGCTGTCATGAAGCAATCTAGTTACACCACCTGAACACATTCATCTTGCTTTGGACAAATATATGACTGCTTTTTTTGTTTGTTTGTTTTTTTGTGTGGAAACAGTGATTGGTTATTTGTTACTCACAGCACTGTGTCCCCGGGACAGGAAGTGGGCGTTCCTGTTCTTCCTGGTATGAGTACTGGAGCAGAAAGAAGAGCATGGGAAAAAAATAAAAAATTATTAAACACTTTTCTTTTCTTTTTGGACCCCCCCCCCTTTTCCCCCCAATTGTATCCAGTCTATTACCCCACTCCTCCGAGCCAGCCCGGTCACTGCTCCACCCCCTGTCGATCTGGGGAGGGCTGCAGACTACCACATGTCTCCTCCGACACGTGTGGAGTCGCCAGCTGCTTCTTTTCACCTGACAGTGAGGGGTTTCACCAGGGGGACGTAGCGCGTGGGAGGATCACGCTATTCCACCCAGTTCCCCCTCCTCCCGAACAGGCGCTGTGACCGACCAGAGGAGGCGCTAGTGCAGCGACCAGGACACATACCCACATCCAGCTTCCCACCCGCAGACACGGCCAATTGTATCTGTAGGGACGCCCAACCAAGCCGTAGGTAACATGGGGATTCGAACCAGCGATCCCCGTGTTGGTAGGCAACGGAATAGACCAGACGCCCCCAAACACTTGTTTCTTTTGACAATAGATAATCAGCAGGGCAGATCTCAGAGTCTGTACTTGTAAACAGATGCTGCTCAGTGTACTCCACTGCACTGGCATCCTGGTAACGTGAACAGAAGTATTTGCTCCATAAATCAAGTTGCGATGTTTCTAAAATAAGTCAGCAAGTAAAGACGAAGGGTTTTAAATGAAGTCGGACAACAGCTCACATCTTGGTCCCGCATTGCGTTGATTTGCTCCAGTTTTTTGGCCCAGTAGCGTGCCTCATCCTCGGGGATATCTGCAAACAACAAGACCAGGCAAACTCAGGTGACTGGCGTAACGCTTCCTCTAAAGTCACCCACAGACTCCCGAAAAACGCTTTACGTCTTATCTCCTCAACCTTTTGGCACTCGCTGCAGAAAGTCTAGTTTTACAAACCCGCTCCCAAGGCCGCGTCTTGGGTTGGACAAAGCAACCCATAGAAAGCAGCCGCTCTTTGACCTAGATACGGGACGGGGGAAGTCGGCGAGAAACATCTAAAACTTCCCATACTGCTTCCGTCTGACCTTACCACCTACTGACCTTTCCGCCGAGAGCCCTCAAACTCAGCCCTTATAAATAGACCTGGCCTACAGGCGGAGCACTCGGGTGTCCGATACTGGCCTGGTGAGGGGAGACAGACTAGAAATGACACCTAATCGATGCTAAGAGGACCTCTGCTCGATCCCTGAGACGGCAGCGACACACAGCCGCACGTCACCGGAATGTAGGTCGATTAAGGATATCAGTCAAGGGGGATTTTGCGTTCATGCATCATCATGTGCTGTACCCCCCCCCCACCCACACACACACACACACCATCCTGAGGGGAGAACGTCTGCCTACGGTCATAGAGCATCTCCTCATCTGCTGCCCTCTACTGAGCGTCCCCATCTATGATTAGTGGTGTGTGAAACGATGGACGCCCGCGCTCACCGAGGGGCAGTTCAAAGCGTGTGTCGAGTAACACCAGGTGGAGTGTGGGGTCTTTGGTGCCGCAGATCTCGTTGTCAGCCATGATAACCTGAGAGTCCAGGGTGAGCCACTCCCCGGGTCCTTCCTGCGTGCGCACACACACACACACACACACACACACACACACACACACACACACACACACACACACACACACACAAAGCTGATGCCAAGCAAAGACCCGGGAACTTGGCGCCGTCCAACAGGTAGAAACCAGAGCGTGAGGAAGCTGGTTTAAACCAGCGAGGCAGAAGGCCTACATATACACAGTTCATAGGTCAGGGACATAGAGCACTGCTGCTTCTCAGTCGGTGGCTGGTGGCGTACCTCATTTGACTGGCGGATGCTACGGAGGGGTATCCACACGGTGCCCACCATGGTGTCCCAGATCAACCCTTTGTTCCACACTTCTACTGTCAGGCCCAGGTCCAATCGGTTTATTTCGCTGCCGAGAGAAAAGTAAAATGGGCAGGGGAGCAAGTCAGTCGATGGACGGATGAGAGAGTGTGGCTGGGGGTGGAGGTTGGACTGCTTCCGAAAATAAGTGGGGCAGGAAAGAGGGAGGGTGAGGGATAGGGAGAGGGGGAACGGGGGAATAAACACCACCGGAAGCATGCACATAGTGCTGGGGCTGTGTGGGAAATATTATCAGGATAATCATAAGGAATCTTAGACTTTATTGATAATATTATCAGGATAATCATAAGGAATCTTAGACTTTATTGATAATATTATCAGGATAATCATAAGGAATCTTAGACTTTATTGATAATATTATCAGGATAATCATAAGGAATCTTGGACTATATTGATAATATCAGGATAATCATAAGGAATCTTAGACTTTATTGATAATATTATCAGGATAATCATAAGGAATCTTAGACTTTATTGATAATATTATCAGGATAATCATAAGGAATCTTAGACTTTATTGATAATATTATCAGGATAATCATAAGGAATCTTGGACTATATTGATATATTTCGCGACCCTGTTCGAGAATCCAGCTGAGCTTCGTCACATTGAACTACTTGGTAATGTTAAATAAATATCAAACCAAAACTAGCTTTCAAATAATACTCCCTCAAGTATTTCAGATCTCATTTTATGAGAATTTTTAGGTGATTATTTTTTGTTATCATTAATTTGGGCAACAAAATTGTGTCTCACAGTTCAACATCCGAATTAAATCCTGATACAATACCGTTGAAAGACGTTAAATGATAATACTGAATTATTGCCCAGCCCTACATGCACATACGTGCACACACACACACACACACACACACACACACACTGATGTGCATGCTGTGTGTGCAAGTTAAATACCTGTGGCTTCGGCGGTGACAAATAGAAAACAAGTTCATGGATGGGAGAGCATAAGAACATAACAGAGAGTGCGAGACGTGGTGGCGGCAGCAGGGGGGGGCGGGGGTGAATGAGTGCAATTGAGGGCGAAGGGTTAAAGGAGGGCAGGAGGTGATGATCATATCAAACATGGAGGGAGGAAGAGGGAACTTTAATTAAGACGGTGGATGGAAGGGCAAATTTTCCCGTCTCCGTGGCAACACCTCTCAAGAAAAGTGCCCCTTTGATTCATGGTTATGATGGTGGTGGTGGTGGGGGGGGGTATTTGTGGTGTGTACCGCACAGCCATAGGCAGCTGGAAGGAGGGGATGAGGATCTCCGCAGCCCAACATTGCATAACGCCACCTCGCAGGCACAACCCCTGTGTGATGCTCAACACCTCCGAACATCACACAAGTCCACAGCATGCCTGCCTGCCTGCCTGCCTGCCTGCCTGCCTGCCTGCCTGCCTGCCTGCCTGCCTGCCTGCCTGCCTGCCTGCCTGCCTGCCTGCCTGCTGCAGCCCACATGTTTTAACATTAGCACAGCCCAGCACAGCAATGAGGGGGGCGGGTTGGGGTGTGGGGTGGGGGTAAAGTAAGATCAAGCAGCCATGTTTAGCAGAAGTGGAGAAGCACCATGGCCAAGAGTGAGCTGGGCAAGTGAACAGCACAAGTATCAAGAGAAAATGGATGAAAAAGTGGATGAAAGAGGTTTTATACCAATGGCGGAGGGGCAGATGGAGGAAGAGATATGTGAGACAATACAGGGGGATGAAGGGCACGTGGGAATCGAGATTTGAGGGGAAAATGAGAGAAAAGTTGACAAAGAGCAAGACGTAGAAAACCCCACGAGGGCGTTCAAGCAAAGCAAGCAGAGAGGGATAAAGGGATGGACAGAGGTAGAGGAAGAGGGAGAAAGACGTGGACACAGACAGAGAGAGAGGAAGACTGAGTACTGGCAAAGGGTTACAAAGGACTCACAACATGAAGTCTTGCTCCCAGCTGGGCAAGCTGCCCCTGACGGCGATGGTGGTGCTTTTCACATTTTGTACCTTCAGAGTCACGTAGGTGTTGAACTTTTCTGTCAGGGGAAGAGAAATGAGGGAGGAGACGAGATAAAGTCGGACTGAACAGGTGGAGCAAAATGGCCCCCTGGCTCCAGATGAGTCTATATAGCGCAGGAAGTATGGCTGTGGATGTTTGTGCCCTGCACATCTGTTCTCTGGTGTGAAATGATAGAACTGTGGAGAACGCTGGAGCTGCAGCGTTGTCCTCGCTAAAACTCTGGGTCTAGATGCAGGCGTGCATGCTTGGTTCAAACTATACCTGACTTCATCCTCAACTCAGCTTTCCTAAAGCTGTACCCAGTCCATGATAAAAGATTAATGCCACATAACTGAGAGTCTCTCCTCTCCTCTCCTCTCCTCTCCTCTCCTCTCCTCTCCTCTCCTCTCCTCTCCTCTCCTCTCCTCTCCTCTCCTCTCCTCTCCTGTCCGTGATCCATCTATTTTTACACCCACGATCCAAGGCCTTACCTTGGGCTCCATCCAGCTTGGCTTTCTTCACTGTGGAGACACAGAGAGGGACAAAGTCACACACAGGAAAGCCATCTGCTTCACCCTTAAATACCCCCTCGCCCTCCGTCGGGGCTTATACGCAGAGAGGACACAACATTAGGCTGCTCGAATGAAAACCTTCCACCAGAAGCACAACACAACATTTGCGTTATGATGGAGAACAGAACTTGGAGTTAAAGTGGACAAGAAATGCTATGTTGAAGGTCTGCTGGTGGAAGTTTCTTCTTCTTTTGGTTGTTGATCCCCCCCCCACCCCACCCATCCCACCCCACCCCACTCTTCTGAGCCGTCTCGGTCGCTGCTCCGCCCCCTCTGCCGATCCGGGGAGGGCTGCAGACTACCACATGGCTCCTCCGATACATGTGGAGTCGCCAGCCGCTTCTTTTCACCTGACAGTGAGGAGTTTCACCAGGGAGGATCACGCTATTCCCCCAGTACCCCCCCCCCCGAGCAGGCGCGCCGACCGACCAGAGGAGGCGCTAGTGCAGCGACCAGGACACATACCCACATCCGGCTTTCCACCCACAGACACGGCCAATTGTGCCTGTAGGGACGCCCGACCAAACCGGAGGTAACATGGGCATTCGAACCGGCGATCCCCATGTTGGGAGGCAACGGAATAGGCCGCTACGCCACATGAGGAGGTTTGCTGTTCTTGTGTGCTAGTTAAGTGCAGACAAAGGAATGAAAGAGTTGAGGTTCTGCAGCGCGTGGCTACGTTATGCGTGAGGGTTGGTTCAAGACCCTGTAAGAGCAGCGGTGTAGCTCCGGGACACGAGCCCTGCCCCCCCAGACGCGAGGTTCAGACCTGCAGCCACTCTGTTCGGCTGCAAAACTGCACAGATACACAACGTGTTGGTTAAACATGGCCCATTACCTCCTTTCATTAGCGTGGGATCATTATACGGCGATGCGCTGTCCGGCAGATGGATTGTTTCTATGAGACACAGACAGCAGCCGACGATCACAGTGGTTCCGACGCTTTCTCAAAGAGACACACAAGACCCGCTGTTTAAACAACTCCTTTGTTGTTGTTTTTGTGTGTTATTATTATTGTCAGGCCGTATTGTCTAGTGTGTACTGTAAGGTTAAAACGCTGTCTCTCTCATTCTGCAGCACTCTTCGTTTTTCCCTTACCAGCTTTGACGTAACTCACATATACATTTTTAATGCTCTACCCTGCAGAATACACACTCACCTGCTCCTCTGTGCTGCAACACACAGGCTACTTACTACACAACGTGCCCTCTCTCACACACACACACACACACACACACACACACGCACGACAATGCTGTATTTAAAAATGCACTCACGCAGGTAACTATTCATTGCCTGCGCGCACCTACCCATGTGTGCAACGTGAACCCAAATACACCGAAAGCCTAATACCAGAGCCGTATCCATGGTAACAGCTGGATGAGGAAAAGTTGACGTAAAAGTATCCTGAGTCAGCGTATGTGTTTGCGTTTGTGTGACTCACAAACACACAAAGTCCACAGATGTGGTGCTAAGAAGATGTTTGGCCCTATACAGCGACACATACAGTGACACACACACACACATCCACCTGCAGTGACTCACTGATGTGCGCCTGATATGATGAAGTGCGTGCACACACTTATTATATGCATGCACACACATGCACATACCCATCCATCCATTATCCGAACCGCGTATTCTGCTCTCAGGGTCGCGGGGATGCTGGAGCCTCCTATCCCAGCAGTCACATATGGGCAATTTAGTATGGCCGAGTCACCTGACCTACATGTCTTTGGACCATGGGAGGAAACCAGAGCACCCGGAGGAAACCCACACAGACACGGGGCGAACATGCAAACTCCACACAGAGGACGACCCGGGACGACCCCCAAGGTTGGACTACCCCGGGGCTCGAACCCAGAACCTTCTTGCTGTGAGGCGACAGCGCTAACCACTGTGCCGCCCCACGCACACACCCATAAGCTCCAGAAAAAGCACATGATCTGACAGCCCAATTCTGCCCTGTGTTTGAACAGATGTGGCGGAAAGCTGTTGGCCCGGTGGAAATGTTCCCCGGAAACGAAAGGATTTCATACTTCTTGGTGGAGAAAGAGACAAAATCAAGTTGCTCCCTCAGCAATCTCAAAGCTCGTGCAAACAGACAAATGGAGAGCACAGCTCCACGTGTGTCACGGTTGGGACTTAAACAGCCCTCGAAATATATCGACACGTAAGGCGAACCAATGGGGGGAAAGAAAAGGAATTGGATTTCAGATGGAAGGGAAGCGGAAGTTTAATAATAGCTCACAACCATAAATCACTCTGAGCGAAGTCAGTTATGATGATGAAGAACATCCCCTACCTCGAAACACGTTTTTAGAGCCAAATGCAATTATATGTGAGCCCTCTCTCAGATGGATACCCTCCCCACTCCACCTACACAAACACACACACACACACACACACACACACACAGCTCATAAACACCAAGCCTGGGATGAAACATAGACTCAATCTGCTGAAATGTAGGCTATGGGTAAGTAGCCCGGATTCAGAAAACCAGGGCACATCCATATGTCTACATCAGCATTTCACTTCCCCCCCACGCTGCCCTAACAGATCCAGCCCAAAACCTACTGGACCTCTGCTAAAAACTTTTTATCATAGGCTGCCCAGACCAGTGTGTTAGAGGACGTATGCAACATCCTACACACCAGCTTATAGCTGAACCCAAATCTCCTGAGCTGGAGACTTTGTTCGAGGAGGTGCCACAGGGACGGCGGACTGACTCATGCACACTCAGAGGATTGCCCAGAGAGTTCAGACACTCCCAGCCCGGCAAATGCTTCAACTTCAGCTGTCAGGGTCGGAAAGGGAAATTGGCTGAGCTAGGATATTTCTGCCCTCCAAGGAAATCAAGAGATTGATATTATTCAGACAGACAGCAGGTTGTTATGAAGGGTCATTCCATGTGTGTGCACAGAAATCGCCATGCAGTTGGGAACGTACACGTTACGTTCCCTACTTTCCTCTCCACATGAAGAAGAATGTGGTTTGAAAGTGCATTGAATATGTACAAGCCATACACAAGCCATGTGCAGGCCATACACAAGCCATGTGAAAACCATACACAAGCCATGTACAAGCCATACACAAGACATGTACAAGCCATACACAAGACATGTGCAAGCCATACACAAGACATGTGAAAACCATACACAAGCCATGTGAAAACCATACACAAGCCATGTGCAAGCCATACACAAGACATGTACAAGCCATACACAAGACATGTGCAAGCCATACACAAGACATGTACAAGACATGTGCAGGCCATACACAAGACATGCATGTGCAAGCCATACACAAGCCATGTACAAGCCATACACAAGCCATGTACAAGCCATGTACAAGCCATACACAAGACATGTACAAGCCATGTACAGGCCATACACAAGCCATGTACAAGCCATACACAAGCCATGTACAAGCCATACACAAGCCATGTACAAGCCATGTACAAGCCATACACAAGCCATACACAAGCCATGTACAAGCCATACACAAGCCATGTACAAGCCATACACAAGCCATGTACAAGCCATACACAAGCCATGTACAAGCCATACACAAGCCATACACAAGACATGTACAAGCCATACACAAGCCATGTACAAGCCATACACAAGCCATACACAAGACATGTACAAGCCATACACAAGCCATGTACAAGCCATACACAAGACATGTACAAGCCATACACAAGCCATACACAAGACATGTACAAGCCATACAAAAGCCATACACAAGCCATACACAAGACATGTACAAGCCATACACAAGCCATACACAAGACATGTACAAGCCATACACAAGACATACACAAGACATGTACAAGCCATACACAAGCCATGTACAAGCCTTACACAAGACATGCATGTGCAGGCCATGGTTTGGGGGATTTCAACTGCCTGTCCGTCCTGCACCCTGCTGCTGGATGCTTCAGAGAACACAGGCTATTCAAGTGAGGCGAAAACTCACGAGGACAAAAAAAAAAAGGAAGCGCACCAGCCAAACAAGTATGAATGGTGCAATGGAAATATATTAATGGGGCTCGCTGCCAAGTCTCGTAGTCTACGACATTGACATCCACTAATGAATGAAGAAAACTCTCAGGTCCTAATAACATCCGGACCAGCTCACCGGGGAGAGTCTGTGGGTGGAGTGGTGGGAGGTGGGGTGTATGCGTAGGTGGTTGGGGGTAGGAGGGTGGGTGGGTGGGGGGGTTTGAGATAATTAGTTCGTAAGCAATCCCATCACCATTACATCGAGGGTGGGTGTGTGGGTGGGGGGGGCGACAATAACAGCATGAGGGTGCAAGGGGGTGACGCATCACTTCGGGTAAATGTCATACTCGCCCACATAGACGGGAGGATGTGACGCGTTGTACACGCCCCCCCAGCCGGCTCCTAGTATTCCCTCACGACTAGTACAGCGGCGGGGGCGGAAGGATCGCGGCGGCGGCGCGGCGCGGTGCGGCAGCGGCAGGGGCTTCCTCCAGCGACTGCCCACGCATGAATGAACAGGCTGGATGACACACGTCAGCCTACTAGGAGCGTACCGACCCCCCCCCCTCTCTCTCTCCCGCAAGGGGTAGATGTAGTATGGAAACAGTGCCCTTTCTTTATCCTTTTAACACTCGCTTTATTTTCTATTTAAAACACACACGAGCGAAAGACAACTTAGCTTTTCTCGTGTTGCTAAGAAAGAGCGAGAAAACACACGACAGGCGAACACAACTGCCCACTCAGCATTAGAGCCAGCCATAGAAGTTTCCCCGTCACATCTTACGCTAAGCGACCAAACCTGTCATAAACCTGTCATAAACCTGTCATAAACCTGTCATAAATGTTCACGCGCCCCGCGCCGTCGGATTTACGGACTATTCAGCGCAAATCCTTCAGCGGTCTGGTCTGGACTTCCCCACTTAACGGACTCCTTTTGACGGACCGGTGCGTTCAACAGCCAATTCTCCCGTAACACCTCCAGCGTTTCTTCCCCCTTCTCCTTCCCCTCCTCCTCCCCCACTTACCTCCCACACACAGCAGGGACATGTCTGTCAGCGGCGTGAGCGTCCCCGGCTGTCCTCTACGGAGCGCCTCGGGTTCTCCGTGATCCGGTCTCGGTCAGTCCGGTCTCGGTCGGTCCGCTCTGAGGTTCAAATCTGAAACACGGCCCTAGCTATAACAAAGCACCATGGTACAAGTGTCTTGTTTTGTCTGTCTTACTCGCTCTCTCTCTCTCTCTCGCTCTCTCTCTCTCTCTCTCTCGCTCCTCTTCCAGGACGAGACTCATTTCATTTCCCCCCTCCTCCTCCTCCTCCGCCTCCTCCTCCTCCTCTTCTTCTCCTCCTTCGCTGCACTGCCTCAGCGCTCCGCCGCTCCTCCTGCGCGCACGGCCATCTTGTTTCAGAACCACGTCCGCTAGGACAGCTCCTCGCGCCGCGTGACGTCACGGAGGAGTCTCTTCTTCCGGTAAACGGATCTCTGAATGAGAGCCGTAACGAAGGCAACGTTTGGGTATTTTGTACGTTTTGGCCCATTCATAACAAAACGCCAGTTTCCCAAAGCGTAACGCACACCTTTAGATTTGTTTTTTTTTTGGGGGGGGAGGGGGCTTTTCCCTTTCTTCGTTGGTTTCCATTCATTTCAGTGTGGTATGGAAATCACCCTACAGACTTGAGACTTGCTTGACTTGACCCATATGTGGCCCAGTCCATCACAGCGAACCTTTAACCGCCTTTATTTACCGTCTTCACTGACGTTACTGCGACAGGAGGAGGCGGCTGAAAGACTTCACCGCACCGGAAACCTCCCATCTATCTACTCCTGCTTTCACCTTTTTATTTTATTTATTTATTTATTTTTGGTTCAGAAAAGTCAAGAAACCAAGGATCTGGCACGAGTCCTCTTGGTGTTATTCTCAGAGTTTAATGATACGTCTCATAAAATATAATGAAAAGGATTTTATAGCAATTTGATTTTCTGGTTGATTTTATTATTTTAGAGCCAGCTGTGTTAAGACTCTTCTACAGAAAAGGTAATCTAGTGTATTGAATGATGAACTATAGTGACTCTGAATTATCATCATGATGATGTGATTAGTACCATCATCATGTCGTCATTATTTTATTATAATATTAGCTATAATATTATTATCATAGTTATAGGTCACGTGGCACGCAGTTTACCGAATGTATAGTTAAGGTATATAAGTTCCTTCAGATAAAAAAAAAAAACAAACTGAAAATTTCCGAAATTTTGCAACTGTTAAATCAACTGATATATAATTAGATCGCCTCATACTTTCATGAATCTGTCTACTCACTGATATGTTAAAAGGTCATTATCAGAGTAGTCGTTCACCAGTATATATTCCCCACACACGTACCCGCGACATCTATGTGACGACGACGCTTAAAAGGGAGGAGGAATAAGCTTATGGCTCTGCCGAGAGACGACGAGAGAAAGCATCAATGAATCCCACTGGGAAGTAACGTCGTTACAAGTAGCGCCGTTACTAGTTTAGCTACATTTCTCAGTAGCGTGGTGGCAGCGTCGCTGTTT
Organism: Lampris incognitus; assembly: GCF_029633865.1. Classification (NCBI taxonomy): domain Eukaryota; kingdom Metazoa; phylum Chordata; class Actinopteri; order Lampriformes; family Lampridae; genus Lampris; species Lampris incognitus. Next base: position 38,356,197 of record NC_079224.1, on the reverse strand, counting down.
TCTGAATCGAAAGGCTTCTCAGTAGCGAGGCTCTTTTATTGATCAACACAAGCTACACCCCCCCACCCCGCCCCCCCCCGCCCCCAGCATCCCTGGAGCTCAAGCTCAGCGGAGTTTTCTGCTGCGGTCTGAAGCAACACCGCCGAGGGTCGGTAAGTGACGCCACCACCATACGCGGACCGGAATGGGTGACTAACAGAGGCACTTCCGTATGGCGGTGACGTCACGCACCAACCTCTGGGCTGATCCCTGCGACTTGTCTGCTGCAGGGGAATACACATTCTCTCTCTCTCTCTCTCTCTCTCTCTCTCTCTCTCTCTCTCTCTCTCTCTCTCTCTCTCTCTCTCTCTCTCTCTCTCACACACACACACACACACACAGATGAACATACACACTCTCGACACTTGTTTTTTTTGACACTATGTGGAGCACGTGTTTTTGTTTGTTTGTTGCCAAATTAGTTGTGGAGTAGTGAGGACAGAAAGCCCAGCTTGTTGTTTAGTAAACCATTGAAATGAATGTTTTGGGTTTTTTTTGTGCCTCTCTATTTGACTGACAGTCTTACTGATCACTGAGGTAGCGCTGACTTGGAGTGAAGTTGGTTCAGTGTTGAATAAAATAGCTTCCCTGTAGTAAAACCACGTCTGCCACGTTACTGTAGCGCAGCTTGCGACATTTGTCCGGAGGATGGGACATTTTACACTTGCATGCCAAACGAGTGGCGACTTCAGGCTTATCTCGCCACACCAAACCCACTGTCGAGTTTAAAGATTATTTTGACACCAAAAAAGGTTGCCTTCTTTATTCTACTATTTGAACCTGGTAAAGGACGCACTGGATCTTTGAACACAGGCATCAGGGGGGTTTTACAGAGAAAGACTGGCAACACCTATACATCCCCATCACAGCAAGCCAGTCAAGACCTCCACGTACCCATAAGATGTTTTTTCCTTCTCTCTCTACAGCTTCGCTTTCGTGTTAGCCTATACTCAGATACCCCAGTACCCCCCCCCCACATTACTCTGCTTTATGATCTTGCCCTTGTGCAGGAGTCGTTACTGCTCCAGTTAAAGGTGTACGAGTAACGCTGCCAGCTTTGCTTCTGGCCCTGTCTCAAAGTGGTGCTGAATGGACAGCATCCTCTTTCCATTTACGAGCGTCCAGACAGCCAACACTAAAAGCTGCCAAGGGAGCCTGCACAAGAGGCCGTTCTGGATCCTCAATACACACCGGACGGAAGTTATTTCCGTGCCACGTACTCACTGCAGTGTCCACTTCCAGCAGATCAGACCACCGCATTGCCATGGCGGGCTGCATTATTGTCTGCCTCCCTCTTTTAGATCGAGAAGACGAGTTCATCCAGAATCCACCTGAGCCCTTTAGTTATTCTGATGATCTTTTCAATTAGCGTGTGTCGTCATATGACAAAACCACACACAAACGCCCATACCGAGCGTTATCCGAGTTTACATGGAGGTGGATAGAGGGGATCATCCCAAAGAACCAGACACCCTGCGGAGGTGTGACGGGGTTGTCAGCCGCTCCTCACACCGTGACGACGTCTTAATATGTGCGAGAACATGTTGGTGTATGTGTTCAAATAAACACTGAATGTCACGCCAGTAAACAGTAGCAGGTGTATTTTGCTTCGGAGTCGTGATTGTTCTGACAAGTTGATCTCTGAGTGCTTTTCACATCTGCTATCTTGAGTAATAGATTTTGGCTAACACCTCTTGGGACAAAAGAAGAATTATATGATTTTAATATTCGATAATGTTGCATGTGCTCTTTGTTGTATTATACTGTTGTATTTCAGGTCATAGGTTGGAACATCTCTCACAGTGATGTAATGTGTACAAAGCAGAAAATGCCAAGGGCTTGGTGTGTAGGATGTGATAAGCAGCTTTTTATAAGGTAGCAATAAACAATGCAATGTGGGGGGGGGGGCAGTCCACCAGTTTGGGTAGTGCGCTCAACACCTATTGGAGGGCCACGTGCAAGGTATCAGAATCGTTAAAAATAACATGGAAACATTTTAATTAAGAAATTAAAAACGTGTTATTGAATTAGAAGCTTAATAGATTGAAAAATTAAATTAAAAACTATGATTAGAGAAAGAAATGACAAATCTTTCACACACACACACACACACACACACACACACACACACACACACATGCAAAACCTAAATCGGAGATTGAACATGTGGATAAATACCTTTAAATCTACTACTACTACTACTACTGCTACTACTAGTACTTTCAGCTGCTCCCGTTAGGGGTCGCCACAGCGGATCATCCGTTTCCATTTCTTCCTGTCTTCTGCGTCTTCCTCTGTCACATTAACGCCTTTAAATTAATTCCATTATCCGAATTAAATATGTGGTAATTACTAGGGCAGAAATCAAGTCTTCAAGAAGTCAATCAAGAAATCCGGGAAAAAGTGGCAGGATAAATGGGACAAAAACAGTCAGTTGCAGAATGAAGTGGGGTCAGGCAGAACAATTTAGGCAGAAAAAGTAAGGAAGATTGTTTGATCACCAGAATTAGAGTAGTTGGCATACATATTCAATGATTTACCCAGAAATGTCTGTAATCAATGCCATAGAATATGTCATATTTTGAATGTCCACAGTTTGCACAAGAAAGTCAGGCCCTTAAATAAAATGTGAAACAAAGCAGGATTAACAACTTTAATTTACAAATCTTTCCCCCTCATGATTCTGGAAATGCCTATACTCGATAATCGCACCATCGTTTGTTTTTTTTGCCCCCCCCCAACAACCGGACTCGTTCACAGAATTGTTTCAAGTTTGAAGTTATGGCGTTTGATGACCAGTTGGTGGCGATAACGCTCCGGTGAAGCATAAAGAAGGAGTTTTTTAAAATAACTTTATCAACAAGCTCGTTTAACATTGTTCCACTTCCCACTGAAAACGATATACACTATCTGCAAATACATCAAAGACATGCATAGCATGTACCAGATATACAGGGACTTCTTAGTAAATCTGTAAAATGTAATACGTCAGAGTTTATGTATACCAACAGAAGAAGGCGAAGAAGAAATGTTTTGTTTATACCTACGTCACCGCTCCGTCGAGCTACCATATTCAAGATGGCTGCCGGAGACAACAGTGGCAGGCCTCCTTGCCTTAATTTCTCCGGTACGACCTCATTGGGGAACGGCCAGCCCAGTAACAGTGTCTTTTCAATGGCTACGTCTAACAGTGGACCTGCCGCCGCGTCGGGCGGATCGCAGGGAGCGGCGAGGCGTCCCAACCCGCAGATGGGGCCTGCTGGGGGCGAAGGCAATGGGGTCGCCGCCGGAACCCCGGCCGCTGCGCAGAACTCCCTGCAGCAGTCTGCTGCGGTCGGCGCGGCGGCAGGAGCCATGGCCGCCTCGGCGTCCAACATGACCGCCGGCGCGGCTTCAAATGCGTCGCCGGCGGCGGTGCCCATCATCCATTCCTCGCTTTCGGCCACCCCGGCAGCTGCCTCTGTGTTGGTGTACCGAGAACCGGTTTACAACTGGCAGGCAACGAAAAGCACCGTCAAGGAGAGATTCGCCTTTCTTTTCAACAACGAGGTCCTCAGCGACGTTCATTTCTTAGTGGGGAAAGGCATGGGAGTGCAAAGGATACCCGCGCACAGGTAGGCGGAAATACAACGAGCGGCAATTAAAACCGCCGTGCCAAATATGCAGCTGCACTGTGTGATTTATGCATAGCTATGGGGTTATTATTTTGCAGGTTTGTTCTGGCTGTGGGGAGCGCAGTGTTTGATGCAATGTTCAATGGTGGGATGGCAACGACCTCAACGGAGATCGAACTGCCTGATGTGGAACCTGCTGCCTTTCTGGCCCTGCTTAAGTAAGCAAGATGTGTGTGTGCCTGCGTGCGCGCGTGTGTGTATGCGTGCGCGCGCGCGCTTGTTTGTAGAGGGTTGGGTGGGGTTCTAAGTCCATATACTTTGTTTATGCTGCACCCCACAGATGTTTTGTGTTGGGTAGTCAGCCTCTTCTCTTGTACATTGGCATGTTGGGGTAGGAATGTGTATTTGCAGCTCAGGTGGAGCTCAGATGATTGTGGTAGGAGTCTCATGGACAAACGATTCACTAAATGATCAAAACCAAGGCATTTATTTTTCCCGGCAATGAAAATATCATGTCTTGATGATCTCCTTCAGGTTCCTGTATTCCGATGAGGTCCAGATAGGGCCTGAGACAGTGATGACCACTCTCTACACAGCCAAGAAATATGCAGTGCCAGCACTGGAGGCACACTGTGTGGAGTTCCTCAAGAAGAACCTGAGAGCAGATAATGCCTTTATGCTGCTTACACAGGTCAGCCTCTGTGAAGATGGTAGTACAGCTGCTCTATTTGGTCAAAAATCAAGTTTTAAAACTGCATTTGCAAGATGCCAAGAGATAACTAGGAATACACTTGGAGATTTATGACAGCGTTTTCTGCATTGTTCCTGTTATGACCTGTGAAATACATTTAACTTAATTTTATTGGCTTAACATCCGGTGCTGTATGCTAATACCTTACTTAGGAGGTGTCCTGAAACATCTTTCCCTTCGCTGAAAAACTGCAGCCTCATGTGATCTGGAAATTGTAGTTGTCAGTTTTAAAGACTTTGGTTATGTAAACATGCAGTTAATCTGCCAACTCCAAGATGTTATTGTCACAGAACTACAGTAGTCATACCTGATGAGTACCCTGTTTTTCTCAGGCCCGATTGTTTGATGAGCCTCAGCTGGCCAGCCTGTGCCTAGAAAATATTGATAAGAACACAGGAGATGCTCTTGCTGCTGAAGGCTTTACTGACATCGATCTGGGTAATGTAGCCAAATCTCATCCCTGTTTTGTCATTCCCTTCAGTGGCATTTAATGTTGTATGTTATATAGCAAAAACTGCTGCCTAACTTGTCCTTCCCATCTGTTCCCCAGACACATTAGTAGCTGTGTTGGAGAGGGATACTCTAGGGGTGAGGGAGGTGCGCCTGTTTGGGGCTGCGGTGCGCTGGGCAGAGGCCGAGGCCCACAGGCAGCAGCTGCAGCCAACCCCAGAAAACAAACGCAGAGTACTCGGAAAGGCCCTCACACTCATACGTTTCCCTCTCATGACTATTGAGGAGTTTGCTGCAGGTAAATAGCACAGTGAGCGCATCTCTCTTACATTATCTCTATAATGACCTGAACTCAAAAGAAAAGATTATCTCTCCGTTTTGCCCCCACCCCCACATCTCTTTCAAAAAAGCCCTGGTGCGGAAAAAAAAAGAAAAAAAGATTGTAATGAGGCTTTGATTTTCCAGGTCTAGAGCATGAAATACTACTGGTTGTCCATAAGATGGAGCTTGTGCCCTTATTTCAAATAATGTGAATTCACAACTAACACCGGATTTTGTAATGTTCCCAGGTCCAGCCCAGTCTAGTATTCTGACAGACAGAGAGGTGGTGAGTCTGTTTCTCCATTTCACTGTCAACCCGAAGCCTCGCGTGGAGTTTATTGACCGGCCCCGCTGCTGCCTCCGCGGGAAGGAGTGCAGCATCACACGTTTTGGACAGGTAGAGAGCCGCTGGGGCTACAGTGGTACAAGTGACCGCATACGGTGAGTGACACGATCTACTTCCATGAAAAATAGCTGTACATATAAAAAATCAGTTAACACCTTTTCTCCCCACCTGACATATTTTTTTCTATTTTTGCTCCAGGTTCTCTGTAAACAGAAGGATATTTGTTGTTGGGTTTGGACTCTACGGGTCTATACATGGACCAACAGACTACCAAGTCAACATTCAGGTATGCTAACCTAAGCCTCCAGCTGCAATTTATTAAAAAAAAATCATTATTGTTTCCAATTTTCAGAAACTTCTGTATCTGTTGTGCAACATGTTCGCATGTATGTGACAAATTTGGAGCTGTGTGCTTCCTTTCTTCCTGCAGATCATTCATACAGACAGTAACACGGTACTGGGCCAGAATGATACAGGCTTCAGTTGCGATGGGTCAGCCAACACCTTCAGAGTCATGTTCAAAGAACCAGTGGAAATACTCCCCAATGTCAACTATACTGCCTGTGCTACACTTAAGGTATATGACACAAAATAAATGACAACAAGATAAAAATGACTTCTAACGTTATACTACATGAAATAAAGCTCTGTGCTGCATTTCACTCTAATGTTGTTATGTCTTTAATTTTCCTTATCTCTTAGAATATGTAGCGGAGTAGTTTAGTGTCACAATACGTATGTATTGGTGTTTCTGCCCAGATATTAATCATTTGACCTCTGTCTGCCAGGGTCCGGACTCTCATTATGGTACAAAAGGCATGCGAAAGGTGACTCACGAATCGTCCACCGGCACCAAGACCTGTTTCACCTTTTGCTACGCAGCAGGTAACAATAACGGCACCTCTGTGGAGGACGGACAGATCCCTGAGGTCATCTTCTACACGTAGTCATCTCTGACCTCATGCTGACCTGACTTCAGTCGGGTGGCGGACTGCAGCATCCAGGGTGGGATCAATCTGTCAAACAACATCCTCTTGTTCTCTCCATATAGCGCACTACTGTTGGCCACACGGGAAGCCAAATGGTTGTGAGGCACTCTAGTTCGCTACTTGGGGTGTAGGTTGTCATTAGAAATGCTGTCTATCTAGTTCTCAATGGCCTCCTTTATTCCATTGACTGTGGGGTGGTGAGAGGAGTTTGATGTAAAGGGTTACTGAGTGACACAATCCTCTTTTAACGTTGTATTATGTAAATTGTGCAAACACAACATCCATTGCACGTTGTCCATCTTGGGAGAGATAGCCCTCTTCTGTTGTTCTCCTTGAGGTTTCCCATTTTTTCCTCCCTGTTTAAGGTTTTGTTTTAGGGAGTTCCTTATCCGATGTGAGGGTCTAAGGACAGGATGTTGTGTTGCTGTAAAGCCCCTTGAGGCAAATTTGTAAAAATCGACTTGACTTGCGGAGACATTATGAGTGTACCTGACTTGGTAAGAGAGGCCTCTCAGACGCAGTATTGATCTTGGTACTAGGGCTTAAACAAAAAGCCAAACAATTTTACCTAAGCTGTATGATTATCCTTCCTGCCCCCCCCCCCCCCCCCACACACACACATTGGTGTAAAGGAGAGGTGCTATTGTATGAATGTACAGTTTGATTCAGTATCTGGTTTGTCAACATAACAACCTTCTCACCGTGCTACTCCAACCAGCGCTTCAGCCATTTTCCGATCGGCAGTAAACCCCACAGTCTCATGGTCTTCATAGGCTTAGCGAGTTACCTTGGAGGATGCGAGCAAATCCCGTTTTCATGGATGGTTGGCCCGAGAATTACTGTTAAAGCAGACATACTAAATCATATGTCACGGAGGGCCGTGTTCACCTCCAGCCCAACACTACACCGCCTGTTTTCACTCATTTGTCCACCTCTGGTCTGGTTGAAGGTGTGTTTATCAGCCATGCGACACAGAGGACTGCTGCACGGCACATGTGGAGTGTAACGGCTTTAAAGGATAGGCCACAGAGCAATTGTGATACTTCCAGCAGAGTAACATGAGCAAAACATTGTCTTGATTTAATCTTAACAAAATAAGATGAAGTGATGCATACAATCTTTTGACACCCTGTTCTTGCTTGGTAGTTACCTATAGGGCATCTTGCACATTCTTAATTATCTACATGTTTTCTCTGTTTATTCTTACTATGGATGCACACTAACAGCTCTTTTGGGTATGTTTCTTTGCAGCCTCTTTGGAAATGTGTGGGTGGAAAAAAAGACATTTCCCTCTTTACACAGAAGTTACAGGGTTGCATATCAAACAAGCATTTATTAACATCATCGATGTAATTTGAAATAAATCAGTTAAAGAATGAGATAAAGGAATGTGTCGCTTATTTATTTCTTTTGAGTCTTTCAATTCAACAGGTCCGGTGAAAATGACCAGCCCGGGTGGGATTTGTACTCCAGTTTATTGTGATGTTCCAGGCTTCATCTGGTCATGATCCGTTTACATAATAAGCCTTATTGCAGCAGTGTCACAGTGCACTATACAGCCTTATACAGGGGATGAGGGTGATGAAAGAAAGAAATGCTAGGGAGTGATGATAAAATAGCTTGATCTGAATGAACCCCGAAAACCTTTGCCATAGGCACTTAAGAGTAGCTGTGAAATGACAAAGTAAGAATCTTTGATAGCAGAAGCCCCTAACAAATACCAAAATGACAAAAAAGTGCCATGTGTGCAATATATATTTTAAGCCTACGCAAAGGTTTTAAAGTGCTCGGTGGATAGGGTTTACAGCTTGGTTTGGTATCAAACACTGGCACGGCATTTACAATTTGTCTAGGTAGTTGTCGAGGGAAGGGATTCCCTCTTTCAGACCTTTGCGTTTCCTTGTTTCGGCAACAACCAGGTGGGGCTTGCTTGCGGGGTCGCTGGGGTCTCCCTGGAGGATCTGCCAGTGGTCGAACACACACTGAGGAAAGGCCTGGCCTCCCGTGTTGCTGCGCAGGTCGGCTGTGAATCCTGCAGAGGAAATGGAGAGGATGCGCCGGAGTTATTTTTTTAGGTTTTGAGATACTTTATTGATCCCCGTGGGGAAGTTACGCTCTTAACCCATCCTAGCTGTGGAGCTAGGAGCAGCAGGCAGCCGCAGTGCAGCACCCGGGGACCGACTCCAGTTCGTCTTGCCGTGCCTCGGTCAGGGGCACAGACAGGAGTACTAACCCTAACTAACATGCATTTCTTTTTGATGGTGGGGGAAACTGAAGCACCCGGAGAAAACCCCACCCCAGACACAAGGAGAACATGCGAACTCCGCACAGAGGACGACCTGGGATGACCCCCAAGGTTGGACCACCCCGGAGTTCAAACCCAGGACCTTCTTGCCGTGAGGCGACAGTGCGCCACTGTGCCGCCCAACATGGTGCCATACCCACGTCCACTATGGATCATCGGATTTTCTAAACCCGTGGGACCCATCTTTAACTCGATCTTGAAGCAGTAATTCACATGAAACACTCAGACCTCCATGGAGACTTGTGAACCTTCAGTTATTACTGGCCTCTCTGTGTACCTAAAGTGTGGATTCGGAAAACATTTGTGAACTCATCTAAGGTCCATTCGAGGCCATCTACAGTATCTGACTGACCAACTGAAAGCCGATCAAATGTACACCCGAGAGCTGAAAGTCTGAATTCATGTTACCTTATGGTTATGACCACATTTCTTGTTAAAAGACAGGGATGGTGTAGGGCAGAGCATGAAAAAATGGGCACGGTATAGACTTAAGATGCTCACTCACCGAAGGATTCGTTGACAGGCAGGAAAGCCTTCACCACGAACATGGGGGTACCCATCACCTGAGACTCCTCAAACACGTGACCGCGCTTCCTGTTCAGCACCCCATAAATCCCGCCAACCACCTGCTCAGGGCACTAAACAGACAAGTGAGCGCGCCAGTTAAACACATAAAATCACCTTTTAAAAGAAAAGGGTCATATTTAATAATAATCACATATGATGATATTGAGAACATCCACCCACCCAGTTCACCATACACACACACACACACACACCTGAATCTCAACAAGATAAACAGGCTCCATGAGTCGAGGTTGAGCGGTGAGCTGGCAGGCGTACAGAACCCTGCGGGCCGTGGGGATGATCTGCCCTCCGCCGCGGTGGATGGCGTCCGCGTGCAGGGTCACGTCATGGATGTCGAAGCGGATCCCACGCATGTTCTCCTCGCACAGCGCGCCCTGCAGAGCCAGGGGAGAGACCGAGGCCTTGCTGTCAGCTGAGCTTTGCTGCCGTTCTGCTTTACGCAAGCAAACCGGTGACACAAAAACACCTTTCTAGGCGTTATGGAGCATTCGAAACAGCAGCGGCGTGGAACGCAAAATGGCGAAAACATAGAAAATACATTGCGACGAAACCAGACATTCCTGTGTGGGAGGGTGTTAAGTTAATTAATGAGTGTTATATTCAAACTCGGGTTTCGGGGTGGTGGGGCAGTGGGGTTTAGTAAAAAATCATAGAAATAAGCGTTGCCACAAAATGTGCAATAACAAATTCATATATCATATCATATCATATCATATCATATATCTAGGCCGTGTCGACATCAGATCTGATAATACACCGAGTTACTGAACTCAAATCAAACTGACATCTACCTCTTTGGTCGCCCACTGGAAACCAGCCACCATGCTGTCCTTGATCTCGTTGAGGTACTGAACACCCTTGCTCACGTCCATCAGCAGGTTGGGCCCAGTCCCGTCGGGGCCAAAGCACCAGATCTTCCTGGCCTCCGTCAGCTCCCACTCGTACTTGTCTGCCAGGTAACGGGCCCGCGCCTTGAGCTCCTGACGAGAGGTGACTTCCCCCTTTTCGATGTCCTCGGCTAGGCCGTCGGGGAAAGGGCGGGCCTTCATGAACAGACGGTTGTGCTTGTTGGGGGACTTGGACAGACACATCTGGTGCGATTCCTCGGTCACTGTCTCTCTGTAGGACACTACCGGGTCTGATTTCTGGGGGGAGACAAGAGGGAGTTTGGTGCGCATTAGAATGGATGCAGATGCAATAACTTGAGGATGAAACACAGTGGTTTCTGTAAATTACTGTATCCCAATGCCAAAATAGGGAAATTTGCTGTATTGGGCAACTGGAGCAGAAATTTGCAACAAGTTAGCACTGGGCAATATGGAAAATATTATAATCACTATAATTATAGGGAATTTTACGAATCAGGGTATCTGCTTTTATTTGCAAAAATACCTTATTTAACAATCCAACTGAGGTTCATCACACTGAGTTGTTTTGTAATTTAAAGTATAATATCAAACTAAAAAATAGTTTTCAAATAACACTCCCTCGAATATTTCAACCTCATTTTGTGAGAAATTTCAGGGTAATAGATTCTCATTCTCATTGATTTAGACAAGTTGTGTATCAAGATATGACAACATCAACATTTTATCTCGATACAATACCAGTGAAAGACAATAATAAAGTGATAAACGATAATATTGAATTATTGCCCGGCCCTAAGATCAAGCCTCAGTGCTATTCACTGAACTTGAGTTCACCTCCTCACTACCCCGATATTATGAGCCTCTCCGTCCTTCCTGTCTCACCTTCAGTGGGATGCAAGCATGGTCCTCCTCCAGGTCTTTCAGGCAGATCTCCAGATGCAGCTCTCCAGCGCCGGCGATGATGTGTTCGCCCGACTCTTCGATGATGCACTGAACCATGGGGTCAGACTTGGCCAGGCGCTTCAGGCCCTCCACCAGCTTGGGCAGGTCTGCGGGGTTCTTGGCCTCCACAGCGACCCTGACCACAGGGCTCACGCTAAACTTCATCACTTTCATGTTGTGGGCCTGTGGACAGACGCTGAATCACTGAGTTTGTAATAGCTGAGTGAAAAGCTTAAATGAATAGTTCAGAATCTTTCGGAGTATATTCCTCTTTCCTACTCGTCGTTCGTACGTACAAATTTGTTCTTACACATCCATGGAAATTTTTTAGCTCTCAAGATTGACAGTCAGAAGCAAAGCCTGATGATTATTTGTAATTTTCTCCCCCTAACATCTATTGTCTACCTCTTGCAACGAGAAATCACACAGGCTTGCAAAGACATCAGTGTTAGCCAATTGGTGCCTAAATTTAGGGGTTACCCAGGTTCTACACTGGTCTCCGAGACAAACTTCAGGGCTAAAAAAAATCCTTGGGTGTGTAAGAACAAATTTGGGTGTGTAAGAACCAATTTGTACATACGAACAATTGATAATTGAGGCCCGTTGCGCAGCTCTAGCTTGCCATCTATAGTTTCAATGCAATTAACGGGGGACAAATCCACAATCCTCATTCAGTGCAAAAAAAAGAAAAAGAAAAAAACACTACGATATTCAGCCAAAGCTAACATGATGCTACGGCAGTGTATCACTGCAAATTCAAGCAGTCTTTTTAAGAAAATTATCGTTGTTATCCATCTTGGCGTTTGCTTTTTCTGCCTTGGCAGAGTGACTGCTGCTAGTAATCACTCGTAGGCCGTGTTGCAGGAAGTAGTACGATAGCAAACGACTGTAACCGAGCACGAAAGAATCTACATTTTTAAGTGACCGCTTGAAAATGGCTATGATAGACTGCTGTATAGCATCATGTTAGCATTGGCTGAACCGTGGAGAGTTTTTGGGGGGTTTTTTTTGCATTTAACAAGGATTGTGGACTTGCCTCCCATTAATTGTATTGAAATGTAGATGGAAAGCTGGAGCTGCGTGTCCAGAATGAAGAAAAGGATGGACGACTGTGAAAGTGAAACCTACTTATATCCTTTAGGAGTGTTAAGTATAAAATAGGGATAGACTTCAAAAAGTATGAACTATATCTTTAATTAACATCAAAATCTAGGATTTTCAAATGTATTTTATGTGCTGAAATATCAGCACCATATTTCAAAACAGTGATCGTGCGCTAATAATTCATGAAGCAAGTTTTTTGGATTAAAATTGAGGCGTGGGTCAACCCACTCTAGCTGCATTAAGCTTGGAAAATAGAAATGCTCTACCTGTTCATAGGTGGTAATGGTCCCTGTCTTCACCAGGAACTGGTCTACTCCAACCAGACCCACTATGTTCCCACACGGGACATCCTCAATAGGCTCCACATAGCGACCCATCATCAGAATGGTCCTGCATGGAGGGAAGGGAGAGAAAGATGTGGGGATAAATAGTGGAAATGAAAAGAAATAAAACAAGCAGCGATGAACAGGCCCACGCACCTCAAGTGCGTCGGAAGGAGTGGCAGCTGTGAAAGATATACAATTTCATGAACAATAAACATTGCGTGTAGGAGACAACTATCACTTCCTGTGTCCACTATGTGGTGCCAGAAAACATGCACTAAATGTACATTATGTTGCTGCATATTAAATGTGGAGCACACACTTTAAATTTCATGGAAATCAAAGCAGGTTTGTAACATAAGGCTTGACTTCCGGTTGCCAGTAGGTGTGTCATTAATGCAGCATTACATTTAGTGGCGGTCCCCTGACATGCATATGCATTTTCATGAATATCGGACGTTGCACAAAGGAATTACATATCATTTTCTGTGTCCACTATGTGGCACTGGAGAACACCCACTAATTATACGTCATGTTGCTATATCGTGTGTAGACCATACTATGTAAATTTCATGTAAATCAAATGTATGTCACTTAAGGCTGACTCCCTGTTGCCAGTAGGGGGCACTATGATTATCACATTTCAATTCCTGTTGCCAGTAGGCAGTGTTACACAAGTGTGCCATTAATGTAGCAATGCATTTAGTGGATGTTGCCTGCCATGAATATGCATTTTCTTGAATATTGAACATTGCACAAATGAGTTAAATATCACCTCCTGTGTCCACTATGTGGCGCAACAGAATACTCACTAATTACACATCAGTTGCTGTATATCCTGTGTAGACTACACCACGTAAATTTCATGTCATTTAGACGATGTTTGTCACAAAAGGCTGACTTCGTGTTGTCAGTAGGTGGCGCTATGACTATGACTCAGTATGCACGTGTAAATGTCTTCAGGCCTGACTCTCATCCAGCATGTAAACTCTGGGCCAGAATGGACAATTGAAAGTCAAGTTACAGCAGCTTCCTCTTTCATGGCGAAATATGCAAAGGACCGCATCGCCCCAGCAATGGCGTTCCACAATTTAATACTGTGAAGGACTTCAGATGACCCTGATCAAATCTGAGATTGACCTGGTTAACCTGCTAGGCAGAGGTCGTAAAAGTACAGCACCTGTAGCTTCCTGTTGCCAGTAGGTGGCACTATAACTAGGACTCAATATTGACGTGTAGCTGTGTTCAGGCCTGGGCTCTTATCAAGCATGAGAACTTTGGGACAACGTGCATTCGAGTTACAACAGCTTCCTATTTCATGGCGAAACGTGCAAATTGACTGGCACTCCACGTCAAGGGCGTAGCACAAAAACTCAACAGCTTCACAATTTAGCATCACAAAGGTCTTTAGACGTCACAGACCAAATCTGAAATCACTCTGGTGAATTCTCTAGGAGGAGTTCATTAAAGTACAACGCCTGGAAATGGCAAAAACTGCACAACAATTGCACAGTAAATTCAAAATAGCGGCCCTCCTGTTGGGCGGAGCGTATGGCTCAAGAGGCTTTCCTTTAAGTCTGGAGATGGCACAGCTGCCTACCAAATTTCGTACACCTACTTCAATTTTACAGATGAGGGCTTTGACTTTGAAATTGTTAGGGGGCACTATCAAGCTAAATTGCCACACCCAAGCTCAAGACTCATATTCGTTATCAACGTTTGCCACCTCTGATACACCTGCAAAGTTTTGTGAGTTTTCAAGCACCCCTAGCACCTCAAAAATGAGTCTGAATACAGAAGAAGAAGAAGAAGAAAAAGAATCCCACAGATACAATAGGGCCTTCGCACCACCCGGTGCTCGGGCTCTAAAAGTCGAATGCAACAAAAGAAGGATCACAAACACATATGTAGTATCCATGCACTAGTAAACATACAATATACACCAGTAAATACACGTTTTGCACTCAGTCGCTCTCAACCTTTTCACTCGTCCAACCATGACTTTCAACACCTCCGGTTTCTGCAAATGGATGTTCCACACACTCCACAACATACACAAACTCAATCACACACACACCCCAGATAGCAAAATTGCTGTGGCCCGGACCCGTCCCACACCCGACACTTCATCCGGCCCACATACCGTGTGGAATGATGGCACTCGGGCGGTCCGGTCCTGTTTGCCAGATCTGGGCGGGCCAGAACCAAGCCATAGCAATGCCGCATGTGCCACATATTTGCCAAAGGTGGCCCATGTTTGTTTTGTGATATTTGGGCCATATTCACCATTTACCACACGGGCCACTTCAGGGTCCCATCCAGATTACATGCTGCCGAGAGCGCCGCCTCTTTGCCAAAAAAGGCCCACATTTGATTTGGCATATTTCGGCCATATTTGCTATTACACATGTGGGCCACTTCAGGCCCGCATCCATTTTGTCAGGGCCAAAAGATGGTCATCAGTGCCGCATCATTGCCTGAAGTGGCCCACATCCGGATGCTATCTGGGACACACACACACACACATACACATATAGGTGCACCCACCTCTGGATGGGTTGAGAAAGAGGTCGTCCTTCTTGCCAGGAGTGAAGTTTGGTCCCATGATGCGTACCTTCAGGCCCGTGGACACGCAGCCAGAGAACACACGTCCGAAAGCGTAGAAACGACCCTTGTCACTGGTGGGGACCATCTTGGAAATGTACATCATTAGAGGAGCCTTGGGATCGCAGTTCTTCACACCTGGGATGTCAGTGGGGTCATACTGCAATGACTGAATTAATTAAGGCTTAAAAAAGGGGGATACGGGCATCCGGGTAGCATAGCGGTCTATTCCGTTGCCTACCAACACGGGGATCGCCAGTTCGAACCCCCGTGTTACCTCCGGCTTGCTCGGGCGTCCCTACAGACACAACTGGCCGTGTCTGCGGGTGGGAAGCCAGATGTGGGTATGTGTCCTGGTCGCTGCACTCCACACGTATCGGAGGAGACATGTGATAGTCTCCAGCCCTCCCCGGATCAGCGGGGGGGGGGGGGGGGGGGCGCAGCGACTGGGACGGCTCGGAAGAGTGGGGTAATTGGATGGGTACAATTGGGGAGAAAAAGGGGGAAGAATCCACAAAAAAAAAAGGGATATGTATCTTACTTAATGGGCGATGAGCGACATTCAGAGCACGGTGAATCACATACTATATTCAAACTGGATTTTTAGAAGAACGTGGACATCATCAGTATGGTACTGGCCAGTTTCACTTTGGTGGTAGAAGATCACTTGACTTCTCTATTCCTATAAACACAGTTTTTGTGAATTTCTAGAATACAGTATTAATTAGATGTAAATTAAGTGAAAACAAAAGAAGAAACACAAATGAAATACAGCCCTTGTTTCATGAGACAGATAACCGTGTGACACTCACCCGAAAAGGCTCGTCTTTGCTGAGTTGGAAATGACAGGACGAGTCGTGGCTGTGGTGTTTTGTGCGTTTACTGTCCTGAACGGTATCTCAAGGCCCCAACTAATGTCCACGTTGGTGTGTGTGTGTGTGTCTGTGTGTGTTTGTCTTCTACCCACCCATGGCAGCCTCGTCATCTCCGGGACCCTCGTACAGCAGCTCGCAGCGGTACCGCTGGGCGGTGACGGGGGAGGGCAGGTGGATGGTGATCATCTGGAGGAGGGCCTCTCCGGCGGGCAGCCAGCGGCGCATCACCGCCTTCAGCAGGGGCTTGCCCTCCTTGTCTTTGTCCTCTGCGTCCAGCTTGATGTCCAGCTTCTCGATCAGTTTGGCCGCCTCCTCCTTCCTGAAGTTCATGATGGCGTCAAAAACCTGGGGGAAGATGAGAAGCCAGTGAGAGAGGATGTGAAGGGTAACGGGACAGAGAGAGAGAGAGAGAGAGAGAGAGAGAGAGAGAGAGAGAGAGAGGGAAAGTGTGTGTGTGTGTGTGTGTGGGGGGAGGGGTGTTAGTATTCAACACATGAACATGCACATTAAAAGGTCAGCTAATCGGCTCTTGATTGGCCTACACATGAATCGAACAGTCATTTTAAACTCCAAATCCCTGAGAGCCAGCGTCCTTACAAAATAACCCTCTTCACCTTAAAGATGGGGTCCAGGACGAGCTGGGAGAAGGTGCGGGGGAGCTTCTTACCATCAGGACCAGTAGCAGTCTTACTGAACTTGCCAGCAGCTGGGTCAAAATACCTGACAGAAGCATGCAAAGCATTACACAAGACCATGCAAATCGGATCATCCCCCTTAACAATGAGGTGTGACTTATGCTCATCTGCTAATTGACCGTCATGTTGGGACTGTGCATGCTTTCTACTGAACGAACCACTTACTACACTGTGTGTGTTTTATCATTGTTTGCTATGTGTAGACGACCCACAAACGTTCTAAGTCCTTTGCACAGTCCATTCCCACACAGTGTACCTGTGTGGGAATGGAAAGCCAGTTTTTGTACATATTCCACCGCGTACCTGTCTCCCCACAGCTTTTTCATCATGTCCTCCACTTTCTTGCACCTCTCCGCTGGTCCCAGGTGAGCGTCGCCTTTGGCAGCAAACTTGGCCACGTACATCTCGGCGAACTGCTTCAGGGTGAAAGCCCAGCCGTGGAGGCCGGAACCGAACCCGACCGTACCAATAATGGGATCGATCTGAACGGCGAGAGAGGCAACATATGAACCACGTGCAGCTGTCGGATGGAAACAAAACGCACAACGTGGAGTATTTCCAGCCTGTTACACTCTGCTGGAGCCGGTGCTAACACTCAAACCCTAGATGATGATCCGGGGTTCTCTCTCTCACTCGCTCTCTCAATTCAATTCAATGATGCTTTATTGGCACGACTGCATTAATTACAATGTTTCCAAAGCAAAACAGGTCAACAGAGTACTAAACAAAAAAACAAAAAACGAAAAAGGAATTCTCTCTCTCCCCTCTCGCTCCTCTTTCTCACTCGCTGCTCTCTCTCTCCTGTTTCTCTCGCCATCCTCTCTCTCTCGCCATCCTCTCTCTCTCTCTCTCTCTCTCTCTCTCTCTCTCTCTCTCTCTCTCTCTCTCTCTCTCTCTCTCTCTCTCTCTCTCTCTCTCTCTCTCTCTCTCTCTCTCTCTCTCTCTCACTTTCTCTGAAGGCAAAGTCCCGGCTGTATTACCGGCTTTTGTTTGATTTATGTGTTTATTTGTTATGTAACTTGTGTAAACACAACATCTATTGCACGCTGTCCGTCCCGGGAGAGAGATCCCCCCTCTGTTGCTCTCCCTGGGGTTTCTTCCTATTTCTTCTCCCTGTTAAAGGGTTTTTTAGGGAGCCGTGCTTCATCCCACATGAGGGTCTAAGGACAGGATGTTGTGTTGCTGCAAAAAACCCTGAGGAGGATTTGTGTTTGTGATGCTGGGCTATGCAAGTAGAGCTGACGTGAGTTTGAAATCCTGTTTGTTGTTATAAATACTTGTTTAAACTACTCAGCGGGACTTCTTTCTGAAATTGTTTTCATTTTATGAGCTGGATTACAAACAGATCAGTATGTTTTAATATCAGCTGTCGGACTGGAATGTAAACCGAATAAATGTAGTTTAAAAATCAAATCTCTCTCTCTCTCTCTCTGAAGACACTTATCGAAGAAACTTGACTGGTCAGACTGGACTCTTTTGTTGATAAATTGCTGTCTGCGTCTGTGCAGGCCTGTATCAAATCAAATGATCTTGATGTGCAGAACTGTATATTTATATATATATACATACATATACACACACACACACACATATATATATACACATGTACACACACATATATATATATATATATATTTATATATACACTACCGTTCAAAAGTTTGGGATCACATTGAAATGTCCATATTTTTGAAGGAAAAGCACTGTACTTTTCAATGAAGAAAACTTTAAACTAGTCTTAACTTTAAAGAAATACACTCTATACATTGCTAATGTGGTAAATGACTATTCCAGCTGCAAATGTCTGGTTTTTGGTGCAATATCTACATAGGTGTATAGAGGCCCATTTCAAGCAACTATCACTCCAGTGTTCTAATGGTACAATGTGTTTGCTCATTGGCTCAGAAGGCTAATTGATGATTAGAAAACCCTTGTGCAATCATGTTCACACATCTGAAAACAGTTTAGCTCGTTACAGAAGCTACAAAACTGACCTTCCTTTGAGCAGATTGAGTTTCTGGAGCATCACATTTGTGGGGTCAATTAAACGCTCAAAATGGCCAGAAAAAGAGAACTTTCATCTGAAAATCGACAGTCTATTCTTGTTCTTAGAAATGAAGGCTATTCCATGTGAGAAATTGCTAAGAAATTGAAGATTTCCTACACCGGTGTGTACTACTCCCTTCAGAGGACAGCATTAACAGGCTCTAACCAGAGTAGAAAAAGAAGTGGGAGGCCGCGTTGCACAACTGAGCAAGAAGATAAGTACATTAGAGTCTCTAGTTTGAGAAACAGACGCCTCACAGGTCCCCAACTGGCATCTTCATTAAATAGTACCCGCAAAACACCAGTGTCAACATCTACAGTGAAGAGGCGGCTGCGGGATTCTGGGCTTCAGGGCAGAGTGGCAAAGAAAAAGCCATATCTGAGACTGACCAATAAAAGAAAAAGATTAAGATGGGCAAAAGAACACAGACATTGGACAGAGGAAGACTGGAAAAAAGTGTTGTGGACGGATGAATCCAAGTTTGAGGTGTTTGGATCACAAAGAAGAACGTTTGTGAGACGCAGAACAAATGAAAAGATGCTGGAAGAATGCCTGACGCCATCTGTTAAGCATGGTGGAGGTAATGTGATGGTCTGGGGTTGCTTTGGTGCTGGTAAGGTGGGAGATTTGTACAGGGTAAAAGGGATTCTGAATAAGGAAGGCTATCACTCCATTTTGCAACGCCCTGCCATACCCAGTGGACAGCGCTTGATGGGAGCCAATTTCATCCTACAACAGGACAATGACCCTAAACACACCTCCAAATTGTGCAAGAACTATTTAGAGCAGAAGCAGGCAGCTGGTATTCTATCGGTAATGGAGTGGCCAGCGCAGTCACCAGATCTGAACCCCATTGAGCTGTTGTGGGAGCAGCTTGACCGTATGGTACGCAAGAAGTGCCCATCCAACCAATCCAACTTGTGGGAGCTGCTTCTGGAAGCGTGGGGTGCAATTTCTCCAGATTACCTCAACAAATTAACAGCTAGAATGCCAAAGGTCTGCAATGCTGTAATTGCTGCAAATGGAGGATTCTTTGACGAAAGCAAAGTTTGATGTAAAAAAAATCTTATTTCAAATACAAATCATTATTTCTAATCTTGTCAATGTCTTGACTCTATTTTCTATTCATTTCACAACATATGGTGGTGAATAAGTGTGACTTTTCATGGAAAACACAAAATTGTTTGGGTGATCCCAAACTTTTGAACGGTAGTGTATATACATACATATACACACACACACACACATATATATATATACACATATACACACATATATATATATCTGTATATACATATACATATAGAGTATATATATATGTATGTGTGTATTTCACTCTCTCTCTTTCTGTTTTGTATTCACGCAGGTGCATGTGCATCCGACGCCTTACGCCTTACCATGATGTTCCCCATGGGTCCACCGTCTTCCTCCCCGTAGGTAGAGATGATGACGTTGATGTTCTCCACGATGCGCTGGAAGGTCTGGAAGAGCTCATCCGGCTCCAGCTGCAGCTCCAGCAGGGCCCGGTCCATCTTGTTCATCATCAGAACCGGCTTGATGCGCTCGGCGATGGCCTGACGCAGCACCGTCTCTGTCTGCACACACACACCTGCCAAAAGAGGAGCAGCAGGTAAGATCAGGAGGGAGGAGGTTGGGAGTGTGTCTGTGTGTGTGTGTGGGGGGTAGTCACACATTACTACGCTGCTATAATATTCAGATTAAGTCCATCCATCCATTATCTTAACCGCTTATCCTGCTCTCAGGGTCACGGGGATGCTGGAGCCTATCCCAGAAGTCATTGGGCGGCAGGTGGGGAGACACCTTGGACAGGCCGCCAGGCCATCACAGGGCCAACACACACACACACACACACACACACACACACACACACACACACACACACCCATTCATTTCTAGTGACAATTTAGTACGGCTGATTCACCTGACCTACATGTCTTTGGGCTGTGGGAGGAAACCGGAGCCCCCGGAGGAAACCCACGCAGACACGGGGAGAACATGCAAACTCCACACAGAGGACGACCCGGGATGACCCACCAAGGTTGGACTACCCCGGGGCTCGAACCCAGGACCTCCTTTCTGCGAGGCGACCGCGCTAACCACTGCGCAACCATGCCGCCCCAGATTAAGTCTACTTTTTTAACTTTCTTGGCCCGCATCTGTCTTCTGTTTTGACCTTGTCTTACGCCAGCCATTAACTTTACACTGCAGTTCACATTTTGGTTACACAGAATGAAAAAGGGTGAGACACACACACACACACACACACACACACACACACACAGAGAGAGGCAGACAGGAAATGAGAGACTGTGTCAGAAATCCGTCCGCCTGACAGAAGGGCTGAACCGCGGATCAGCCTCCTCGGTGCTGGAGCGCTGACCAGCAAGCGGCTTTCCCGTTCTGCATCGCCACAAAAGCAGAAGTCACTGGAAACGAGTTTATTGACGGCACGCGCGATCCTGCATGAACCCTGACCTTTGTCGTTCAGCGATGTGAACAACAACGGCAGGTTAGAGCACGCGAGATTAACCCATTCATTAGCTCATTAAAAGCGTGCCAGCTGAACAGCGGGCTCGCTGACGTCTGCAGTTTTCAAACCCTCGGTGCATGTTGTTCGTGCCCGTTTCTGCGTGGTTTGCTGAAGACTGCACGGGTGCAGCAAGTCTTTTTTCTCCCCGGAGGTCAGGGAGTAAAAAACCTCAACAGAATTCCCTCGGTCGGCTTGGCTTCTGTGTTTCTGATCACACACATCTTCGGAGCGGAGGGGGCTGGTTATTTTCAGTACCGTTTAGCAACACTTGCCGGCGCTCTCAGGAGAGCTGAAACATAACGACCTCGCCTTCCCTCAAGCCCCCCGGGGACACGCCAGACAATCTGAAGGCCAGTTACAACTCCAGTTTCTCTCAAGACCGTGGTGGCTTTCCACTGGTCTGTGCAAAACATGGCAGGTCAGCGGAGACGGGGGATGTCGTGGTGATCTTGTGGCGTGCAGAGGTTCACGAGACAAGCCTCTTGCCACTCGAGTCCAGCCCTGGACCAGGCTCAAATCTCCGTGTGCTTGTGTCGTGCGATCAACAACAACAACAACATGGGGCGGCATGGCTCAGGAGGTAGAGCGGGTCGTCTAGTGATCGGAAGGTCGCTGGTTCGATCCCCGGCTCTTCCGGAGGGCCTGCCGAAGTGTCCTTGAGTGAGACACTGAACCCCTAACTGCTCCTGATGAGCGGGTTGGTGCCTTGCATGGCAGCCTCCGTGTCCTGGCAATTATCTGATTCCACTCGGACATTAAATGAAGAGCGAGACAGAAATCTCTATGACCAGAAGTCTCATGACCAGACACACAAGCCTAGATGCTTGGATGTGTGCTGATCAATACAGTACAGTCTCTCTTATAGGGCAGTTGTCTGTTCTCCCCCTCCTTATCTCATGTCTTCCAGCTCACATCCCACCAGTGCCATTCCTCCAGTCACTGTGTACAGACTTCCTACTCTCACTGCGTCTCCCATACATACATTCCTCTGCTAGCAGCCAACAGTGAACAACAGACCTTTATTTGTTCACATGGAGAAGACACCTTATATATATAAGACTACCTTTGTTCTGTTATACGTGAACTTTTTTTTTACCCCCCCCCCCTTTTTTTCTCCCCAATTGCATTTTCCTGCAAATGCCCCACTTTCTGAGCTGTCCCGGTCGCTGCTCCACCCCCTCTGCTGATCCGGGGAGGGCTGCAGACTACCACATGCCTCCTCTGATACATGTGGAGTCGCCGGCCGCTTCTTTTCACCGGACAGTGAGGAGTTTCGCCAGGGGAACGTAGCGCGTGGGAAGATCCGCTATCCCGCCCCCCCCCGAACAGGTGCCCCCACCAACCAGAGGAGGCGTTAGTGAAGCAGCCAGGACACATACCACATCCGGCTTCCCACCCATAGACACGGCCAATTGCGATGCCCAACCAAGTCAGAGGTAACACGGGGATTCGAACCGGCGATCCCCGTGTTGGTAGGCAAAGGAATAGACCGCCACGCCACACGGACGGCCCTCTTACAGATGAACTTTAAGCATCTATCTAAGCAACGTGAAATAAAGTTAAACATGGTATAGGTCACACATGGTCAAAGATGAAACGTGAGCAAACATCATATATAAACTGCTCTCACGCCCCGCCATCAGTGTATGAATGTGTGTGTGAATGGATGAATGTGAGGTATACAATATGCAGTCCATTTACCATTTAGCTAGTGCGACACACAGACTATTTATCTAGTGTCATAGATATTACACTTATTTTTACACTTACGCATACATTACATGTTGATTGTGCTGCAAATGTGTGTCTATTTGTATTCTGACTATTTGTATATTTTTTTCTCTCTTTTTTGTGTACCACTGGGGAGTTGCGCTTAATTTCGTTGTGCAGCTGTGCAATGACAAATAAAGGCCTTCATTCATTCATTCATTTAACAACAACAACCATTAAGTGTGTGCTTCTCTAATATTAACAAGACTAGAAATTGTTAAGCATGCTGAGCCTATTTACAGTCTGATATGACCGTCCAGGTCTGTACTCTGACAAGTGCAGCTGATCTGGAGTCAGTTTACCTGAGACACAGTCGACCACCACCAGGGCCCCGTCGGTGACTCTGAGGGCAGCCGTGACCTCCGAGGAGAAGTCAACGTGGCCCGGAGAGTCAATCAGGTTGATGAGGAAGCCGTTGCCGTCTTTGCTCTGCTTGATAAATGTCAAGTCATTGTCCCCGAGCTCATAGTACAAGGAGATGGCCCTGGAAGAGAGAGAATCGAAGAAGCAGTTAAAGGACACATGGTGGAGGATAAATTCATGTACAAGCTTTGCTGGCCTGCCTCACATCTAAAAGAAGGAATTAAACTGAACCTCGGACTTGAGTACTTAAGCGGAAATCCAGGATTTTTCCCCATTAATAAAGTTATTTTATCCATCTGGACCATGGAGTCAGGTTACATGATGCTAACTGGTAAACACGCTCCTACTCCAATAGGAAACAGGGCTGAAATGTGATGACGATGGGGGGGATGCTTCTGTCGCACGGCTAATCTACCAACTCTACAATCATTATTATGGTATTACAGTGTTCCCATATAGTTTGATGCAGTTTGTAATACATTAGCTTGTCTTTATTAGCTTTGGTCCCAGGATGCCATTTTTTGCGGGGGGGGGGGGGGGGATCCCTCGTTTTCTCCCCAATTGTACTTTACCAATTACCCTATTTTCCAAGCCATCGCGGTCGCTGCTCTACCCCCTCTGCTGACCCGGGGAGGGCTGCACACTACCACATGCTTCCTCCCATACATGTGGAGTCGCCAGCCGCTTCTTTTCACCTGACAGTGAGGAGTTTCACCAGGGGGAAGTAGCGCGCGGGAGGATCACGCTATTCCCCCCAGTTCCCCCTCTCCCCTGAAGAGGTGCCCTGACCAACCAGAGGAGGCACTAGTGCAGCGCCCAGGATGCAAACCCACATCCAGCTTCCCACCCGCAGACACGGCCAACTGTGTCTGTAGGGACACCCGACCAAGCCGGAGGTAACATGGGGATTCAAACCGGCGATTCCCACGTTGATAGGCAACGGAATAGTCCGCTACACTACCCGCACAACCCCCCCCCCCAGGATGCCATTTTTGCAAGGGTGGGAACTGTTAACTGCTGAAGTGATGGCACTAAAGTGACCATGGCCACTACACCTTGTTTGTAGTCCTCACTGCCAGAGGAAGGGAGCGACATCAGCTTTAAACGCTATATTGAAAAGGCTAATTAATCACCAAGACGTGCTATGAAATTCCAAAACGTATTCATAATGGATGGCTGCTGGATTTTCCTTCACAGAATATGTAATTCAAGCCATCCAAACAGCACGTCTCATATACAGCGTTTCAAATACTTCACATTTTGAGGGAAACTTGTTGAACTATGTTCACCCGTAATCTGCTGGAACAGAAAAATGAATTATATCTGAAAACCCCGGCTGATAAAAAAGGCATGCACTGGAATCCAAGGCGGGCCTAGGCACGCCTGCGCAACCAGACTTGACCCCACCCACCACTCACGTCGACTTGATGGTAATGCAGCGCTCTTGCTCATCCTTGCGCGTGTCTGTGAAGCGGGTCTCTCCGGCCCGGGACGAGGCAATGATGCCCGCCATGGAAACCAGGGAGTCAGTCAAAGTGGACTTCCCGTGGTCAACGTGAGCAATCACGGACATGTTCCGGATGTTGGACTTCTTGTCCATGATGGTCCGGATCTGGTCCACAGTGAAGTTCACCTTGCAAAGAGTCAAGTCATCCCAATTACAACCAGGAGACATGTTTTGGGCATCATATGTTTGTTCACTTACCCCAATTCCGCCATTCCACTTTATCACCACTTATTTCACAAGTCAATCCCTGTATATATATATATATATATATATATATATATATATATATGTATATGTATGTATATGTATATATATATATATATCTGAAGACTGTTGTGTTGTCGTGTTGTTATTCTATGTTTAAGTACACCGAGAGAGCCACAAAACCGGAGTCAAATTCCATGTGTGTGCAAACCTCCATGGCCAACAAACACGATCCTGGTTCCGATTTGCAACTACTCAACATGCTGACATAGGGAAAACAAAACAAATGTGCTCCTTAAGGGCAACCCCTGATCCACCACTAACGACATGTCCCGGGGGATCCATTAGTTTCAATTAGAAGGCTACGGGCATTCATTAATAACCACTAACACGGTCTCGTGGGTCAAACTGGCATCCTTGCATGGTGCAATAGAGCGCAACACGTGCCGAGTGTGATACAATAGCCCGCGGTGTACCAGGGGTTTCCATATGACGTAGTAACGCTAAACCAGTTCATAACTTGTGAAATTGTGAAACGTAGCCCCGATGTGGTATCTGGTTGAAAATCACCCTAAAACACCGAAATGAGCGCAGAATAAAATGAGTTGTGTCGTCAAATCTGCGACGTCCACCGGTTGCCGGTAACCCAGGGGTTATAAGCGCATCTATGCCGCCACGTGAATTATGGGAACGTGGGGAGCACGGAACAAGACCGAATCGGTGTCTTCAGTTGGACCGTAACGGGTCGGTTCGGGGGATTTGCTACGCACGTCACAGCGGCAGAACTGCGCAGATATGAGCGCAGCCTGATGATGCAATGGAAACAGCAGCCGTCTCAGTCGCAGCGCGTTTATCTCTCACGAGTATCGATCCCCACAACGCGTCCCCCCCCCCCGGACGCGTAACGTTGGCGAGCGCCGCAACACGGTCCTTCTTCTCCCGAGCCCGGCGCATCCATTTTGGGTCCGAATGACAGAACGGCGCACTTCACTGGCCTAGTCCCCCGACAGTCCCCTAATACTGATGCAACTGGATGAAATTAGACGCGCGTTTCTTCTTCTTCTTCTCTTTTTCTTTTTTTTTTTTTTGAGTCTACTCACCATTTTGACAAATGGTCGTAGATGGTTTTGGTGTTTAACGGAGAAAGACGAGGCTGACGACGCTGTCCCTGCAGGTCTGGGGATAAGGCAGCCCTCCCGGTCGACGGCAGGTCGTCTCTGCCGCGCGTCTGCGGTGCGGAGACTCACGTCCTGATGAATAAACGCGGAGAGCGTTGCAACGCACGCAGCGCTCCGCAGAGGGGCGCTGCTGTTCAACCGGACGATGTGGCGAGCTGATAACGGGGGGGGGGGGGGGGTCGCGTTAATCACCGTTTTGGTTTCGGAGCTTTATTTATTTATTTTATTTTATTTTTTCGGGTGTATGAGGTAAAAATCACAGCCAGAATTCATATGGAAGATTTTATTGGACTTCATTATTTGTAACCCACGGAAGACAAAACAGCTGGAGGTGGCAGAGCTGAAGATGCTGAGATCTTCATGGGGAGTCACGAAGAAGGACAGGATTAGGAACGAGTATATTAGAGGGACAGCTCAGGTTGGACGGTTTGGGGACGAAGCAAGAGAGACAAGATGGAGATGGTTTGGACATGTGTGGAGGAGAGATGCTGGGTATATTGGGAGAAGGATGCGGAATATGGAGCTGCCAGGGAAGAGGAGAAGAGGAAGGCCAAAGAGGAGGTTTATGGATGTGGTGAGGGAGGACATGCAGGTGGCTGGTGTGACAGAGGAAGACGAAGAGGACAGGAAGAGATGGAAACGGATGATCCAATGTGGCGCCCCCTAGCGGGAGCAGCCGAAAGTAGATTATCTTCTGGAATTTTTAATGGACTTTATTATTTGTAACCCACAGAAGACAATCCACAAATAATACGTACCATGATCCACAAACATTTTCGCATTTGTGGATCCAATACTACTACTGCTACTACTTTCGGCTGCTGCCGTTAGGGGGCGCCACAGCGGATCATCCGTCTCCATTTGTGGATCCAATACAAACTTTCATAATAACCAAGGCGTGAAAGCTTGGATGTAAGACCTGAGAGGTTGAAACTTAGATTTGAAAGGTGAAAACTTTGTAAGGTTAACAGGCGCACTGCAAGTGGACAAACACTTGTGATTTTGGTTACGCCACTTTATTTATACAACCATGTTGATACTCCGAAAACAGTTTAAAAATGGATTAGGCAAACTGAATACCCTACTGGGCTTTGCCCCCTGAAATGAATACTGGTTCCCACGGGGCCACGGACAACTTATGGGGTACATCTTCTTTTAGGGATACAAACTTAGCACAACAGGTGGTCTCGCAGCGCTTGCATGTGAACTCAGGAGAAGTTCATTGGGATTATTCTTTATTCTAAAAAATAGATAGAAGCTATTGGTTTGTCATGAGTTTGCTGTCAGTCAAGTAAAAACAACCTCGGCTGCACATCCTGGAGCCGATTATAAAGCGATTAAAAATAGGGTGTCCGCGTGGCGAAGCGGTCTATTCCGTTGCCTACCAACATGGGGGGGGGGGTCGCTGGTTCGAATCCTCGTGTTACCTGCGGCTTGGTCGGACGTCCCTACAGACACAATTGGTCGTGTCTGCGGGTGGGAAGCCGGATGTGGGTATGTGTCCTGGTCGCTGCACTAGCGCCTCCTCTGGTGAGTCGGGGTGCCTGTTCAGGGAGGGAGGGGGAACTGGGGGGAATAGCGTGATCCTCCCACGTGCTACGTCCCCCTGCTGAAACTCCTCACTGTCAGGTGAAAAGAAGCGACTGGCGACTCCACATGTATGGGAGGAGGCGTGTGGTAGTCTGCAGCCCTCCCCGGATCGGCAGAGGGGGCGGAGCAGCGACCGGGACGACTCAGAAGAGTGGGGTAATTGGCGCTCGATGGTGTTTTAAGCCCCCAACATACTCTCCCAGACAGCACTGCATGGAAGGCACTCCCCGCCCCCTACAGTTTCAGCCAATCACAGCACTGGTTAGGGTTAGGGTTAGCGCCAGTGCTGTGATTGGCTGAAACTGTAGGGGGCGGGGAGTGCCTTCCATGCAGTGCTGTCTGGGAGAGTATGTTGGGGGCTTAAAACACCATCGAGTGGTAATTGGCCAAGTACAACTAGAGAGAAAAATAGGGGGGGGGCTATTAAAAATGTCCCCATGGAAAGGAATGTGTCATGAAAACAAACAAAAGGAAGGGGGGGGGGGCAGAAAGTGCCGTTGCCTTTAATCTAACAATTTTACTTTCCTCAACTGTGATCAAACGTGTGTTTCCTCTCTCACTATTTTGGCACGTGGAACTTTAAAATACGCATAAAAATAGTGTGATAAAGATACAGCATCCGAAGACCCACACAGAGTCATGTCAGACTGCAGGAGCAAGGCAGCAGGCGATCCATCACACTCAGCTGTTATTACAATGCCCCCCCTCCCCCCATGGATTGTTAAAATGTTATCCCATTCCAAGGCAATCAGTGCGAAACAGTCCGTATCTCACTTGTCCGTGAACATCATCACTTCCATCCATCATCAATTCGAGCAGGCCAAGTGTAAAAATGTGGAAGATCACTGCACCGGTCTGTTGTTGATTAGCTATTAAAAATATAATCAACTCGACAGGCCTTATAAAATGACCATTCTTTATAATATTACTGCGGACAAGTAAGGGTTCATTAAAACCTAACCCAGCCCGCCCAAAACCTACAAAAATACACTTCGTTGTTGTTTTATAGAATATCTAATGACCAGGAAACGAGTTTTGAGAACCCCAGGCACACACACACACACACACACACACTCACACACTCACACACCACACACACACCACACGGCTAGGGCCTTGAGCTAATGCCATTGCAAGGTCATTACATCATGGCAACATTTCCAGCCTTTTGCTGTCAGACTGTCATGTCCCATACTGTCATGTCCCATACTGTCATGTCCCACACTGTCATGTCCCATACTGTCATGTCTCATACTGTCATGTCTCATACTGTCATGTCCCACACTGTCATGTCCCACACTGTCATGTCCCATACTGTCATGTCTCATACTGTCATGTCCCATACTGTCATGTCTCGTACTGTCATGTCCCATACTGTCATGTCCCACACTGTCATGTCCCATACTGTCATGTCCCATACTGTCATGTCCCACACTGTCATGTCCCATACTGTCATGTCTCATCCTGTCATGTCTCGTACTGTCATGTCCCATACTGTCATGTCCCACACTGTCATGTCCCATACTGTCATGTCTCATACCATCATGTCCCATACTGTCATGTCCCATACTGTCATGTCTCATACTGTCATGTCCCATACTGTCATGTCCCATACTGTCATGTCCCACACTGTCATGTCCCATACTGTCATGTCTCATCCTGTCATGTCTCGTACTGTCATGTCCCATACTGTCATGTCCCACACTGTCATGTCCCATACTGTCATGTCTCATACCATCATGTCCCATACTGTCATGTCTCATACTGTCATGTCCCATACTGTCATGTCCCACACTGTCATGTCCCATACTGTTGTGTCCCATACTGTCATGTCTCATACTGTCATGTCCCACACTGTCATGTCCCATACTGTCATGTCTCATACTGTCATGTCCCATACTGTCATGTCTCGTACTGTCATGTCTCATACCGTCATGTCCCACACTGTCATGTCCCACACTGTCATGTCCCATACTGTCATGTCCCATACTGTCATGTCCCACACTGTCATGTCCCATACTGTCATGTCCCATACTGTCATGTCTCATACTGTCATGTCCCATACTGTCATGTCTCATACTGTCATGTCCCATACTGTCATGTCTCATACTGTCATGTCCCATACTGTCATGTCCCACACTGTCATGTCCCATACTGTCATGTCCCATACTGTCATGTCCCACACTGTCATGTCCCATACTGTCATGTCTCATCCTGTCATGTCTCGTACTGTCATGTCCCATACTGTCATGTCCCACACTGTCATGTCCCACACTGTCATGTCCCATACTGTCATGTCTCATACCATCATGTCCCATACTGTCATGTCCCATACTGTCATGTCTCATACTGTCATGTCCCATACTGTCATGTCCCACACTGTCATGTCCCATACTGTTGTGTCCCATACTGTCATGTCCCATACTGTCGTGTCCCATACCGTCGTGTCCCATACTGTCACGTCTCATACTGTCGTATCCCATACTGTCATGTCTCATACTGTCATGTCCCATACTGTCATGTCTCATACTGTCATGTCCCATACTGTCATGTCCCATACTGTCATGTCTCATACTGTCATGTCCCATACTGTCATGTCCCATACTGTCATGTCTCATACTGTCATGTCTCATACTGTCATGTCCCATACTGTCATGTCTCATACTGTCGTGTCCCATACTGTCATGTCCCATACTGTCATGTCTCATACTGTCATGTCCCATACTGTCATGTCTCACACTGTCATGTCTCATACTGTCATGTGTCACACTGCCTTCAGGCAGCATGACAGCAGTCTATGGTCGTGATGGTGTATAACCGTCATCATACACACAGCTTACTGTACAGAGCATTAATCTTCATTAGTGCTGCTTTGACATGTAGCCTATGTCAGCGGAGGCTGATCGTCACATAAATGCGATGAGACGGGAGCCACGGTTCTCGGCTGTAAGGGTACGCTGGGAATCGTTTCTCTTTCCATATTCCCTACGGGGGCAATATATCTGTGCACCACACTGCCCTGTGTAAGCAAACACAGTTATCAGCCATCGAGCTCAGATAAAAGCCATATTAAGTTTACTTTATTGCCGATCGGAATGGTAAACTGAATGCCTCGAGCACACTGCCTCCTACAGCCCATCTGCACTCACCCAAGCAGCTGCGGCCGCGACAGTGGATACCGAGGCCAACTAGTTTTTACTAATTCATTCACCCATTTTCGGTCCACTGAGTCGCCGCCATGTTGTTCGCCGACCCAGTGAATTTGGCGGTGGGGAACAGGGTGTCTGGCCGTGGTACATTTGTGGCACATGGCAGTTGGGTCGGGTGAATCCTGTGGGATGAACTTGTCCGCTGACATCCCAGTGTGTTTTTAGGGTGTAACGCCACCTTTCCTCACAAAGCACGTAACCAGGCCCGAAGCAGTGCCAACGCACCATGTAATCACGGCATCATACCAGATTTACACGGCAGTTATCTTCATTTAAGCTGAGTCTGTTGTGGGTTTCCAGATATGTTCTTACAGTGGCCTAGTTTGATAATATCCGCATGTACTTTGGTACTCGCTAATCTTCAGATAGAGCAGCAATAAAGATAACGGAACTCAGCTGTCGTGCAATCAGGCCTATTTGAATATCGACAATAAATGTGTTTACTCCCACTGATAACTGGATTTAAATGCACCAACAAATAAGTTGGACTGACAGCTGACGGCGGGAATTGAGGTATTAAGAATTGATATTAGGACCGTTTTCTTAGAAAAGAGAGGTACGTAGCAGCTTTTGTGAAACCCCGCTGGGCCTTTTCTCGCACAAAACAGCCATTTTCTTACGTGTGAGATACCAGCCCGTGTCCACATTTCTACAGCTAGGTCGCAAAATCCATTACACAAACAAGGCAGTACAGTGTAGGCTGTATTGACAGGAGGATTGTCGTGACTTGTACATCGGGGAAACCAAACACACGCCGGCCAAGAGGAGGACGCAACACAGGAGAGCTAACACGCCGGGCCAGGACGCCGCAGTCTACATCCATCTACGGGCCGGTTTGAGCTGGGAGTCAAAGAGGCCATCTATGACCATCCCTGAACTGGGGCGGGGGGGGGGGGCTAAGAGTACATCTGTCACCATCTTACAATGCTGTGATTGCAAACATTCCCCAATCCTCTGTGACTAGTGCACATGGCCATTAAAACTGTCACGCCTATTTGCATATGACACCGATCATTGTTTTTGGTCGTTATGCAACTGTATTTTTTATAAGGGTGGGGAGGTCACTTAGATGAGTAATGAAATGTTTCTGTCAGTAAACATTGTAACCAGATGAACTGATTCAACTTTCTTTGATCATTACACAAATTGGCTTCACAAAATAATTAATGACACCATACCATACCATACTATACAATACCATACCATACTATACGTACAATACCATACCATACTATACAATACCATACAACACAATACCATACCATACCATACTATACGTACAATGCCATACGATACCATACTATACAATACCATACCATACTATATGTACAATACCATACCATACTATACAATACCATACTATACGTACAATACCATACCATACTATACAATACCATACAACACAATACCATACCATACCATACTATACAATACCATACCATACCATACTATACGTACAATACCATACGATACCATACTATACAATACCATACAACACAATACCATACCATACCATACTATACAATACCATACCATACTATACGTACAATGCCATACGATACCATACTATACAATACCATACAACACAATACCATACCATACCATACGATACCATACAATACCATACTATACAATACCATAGGATACAATATAATACCATCCTATACAATACCATACCATACAATACCATACTATACAATACCATATGATACCATGCCATACCATACCATACCATACTATACAATACCATATGATTCAATACCATGATACCATACAATACCATACAATACCATACCATACAATACCATACCATACAATACCATACCATACAATACCATACGATTCAATACCATGATACCATACAATACCATACTATACTATACAATACCATACCATACCATACCATACCATGCAACTTTATAATCAGTTTGCGCTGAAATTCATTTTGCATCTGTAGGCAGCTCTGTTCAAGAGATTAACACACAGTTACACACGTGGCATTTATCGTAGACGTACAAAACACATCAGACAGTCACGACAAACACGCAGATCTCGGCAGCACACCGATTCTGGCTTAGCAACAGGATAGACTGATGTATAAAAGAATCCTTCAGCCTGTTGCGTTTAAGTTGAGGGACTCTAAATCGCCTATCGGAGGGCAGGAGCCGGTATCCTCCGTTTACCACATGCGAGGAGCCAGAGGAGATGCTGTTAGCATGTCTTAGCGCGCTCTTGTTGTGGGTTACTTGAAGGGCGTGTGCCACAGGTCGGCCAATAATCTTCGCAGAGATTTGGATTTGATTGTACAGTTTACTTTTAAGCTTCACAGACGGGCTGCTGAGCCAGGCCGTACCGCAGCACAGTGATACACTCTGAATGACTGATTTAAAAAAAAAAACAAAAAAACAGAAGAATAGTCTGGCTGCTGGCTCCAGAAGATCTGAGTCTACGAAGAAAGTAAATGCGCTGCTGTATCTTAACAGTACAGTAACAATGAAATAATGCTGAATTCTGTGAACCAACAAGTCTCATCTCATCTCATCTCATCTCATCTCATCTCATCTCATCAGCCGCTTCTCCGTGGTCGGGTGGCGGTGGCAGCAAGCTAAGTAGGGCACTCCAGATGTCCCTCTCCCCAGCAACGTCCTCCAGCTCCTCCTGGGGGATCCCAAGGCGTTCCCGGGCCAAGATTGGACATGTAGTCCCTCCAGCGCGTTCTGGATCTACCCCGAGGTCTCCTCTCAGTTGGACGTGCCCGGAAGACCTCCAAAGTAAGGCGCCCAGGGGGCGTCCTAATCAGATGTCTGAACTACACCTCAACTGGCTCCTTTCGACGCGAAGGAGCAGCGGCTCTACTCCGAGCTCCCCCCTGCTGTCCAAGCTCCTCACCCTATCTCTACGGCTGAGCCCAGACACCCTACGGAGGATTCAACAAGTCTTCTGAGGAAATAACATGGCCGTGAGTATGAAACGGTTTTACCGGGGCTCATTTGCCCTTTTTTTCTCCTCCAAATATGATTGTGTGTCAAAAGAGGACGTGTTTGTCTCCGCTAGTGTTTGACTTAAGTCCATCAGGGTTGACAGAGACACTTTCTGAGGGATCCATTAGGCCTGTTTGCAAGTACAGGAAAACAAGCCTGTGTGTGTGTGTGTGTGTGTGTGTGTGTGTGTGTGTGTGTGTGTGTGTGTGTGTGTGTGTGTGTGTGTGTGTGTGTGTGTGTGTGTGTGTGTGTGTGTGTGTGTGTGTGTATGTGTGTGTGGCAGTGGGAGCCCTAGATAAGTCCCCACTATCAGGAATAAATTCAAAAAGTCATCCTTTTCTCTCCGTTTTGGCCCTCCGTCCATGCCAAGTTGACGTTTTTGACCATCAAAAATGAAGCTTTCTGAAAACGCTCTCCAAAGTGGATAAATCTGAAAAAGAAAAAAAATCTGACGTGTCAGACAATCGACCCACAGCCAGATAAACTGATGTAAGGTTTCTTTTTTTAAAAAATATATTAAAAAGCTTTCAATGAAAACACTTGCCGGATGTATGCAGCTACAATCTCTTGCTCATGTCCTCCTCATAACTATGAGCATGGTTGCATATAAAAGCAGTAGGGACATATGAAGCTGTGGCAGGAGGGGGAATCAGAAATCCAGGAGGAAATCCTCTTAACACTTGCAAACAAACACGTAGTTGCATCCTTGTGGCCCAGCGAGTTCTCAAACAGAGACCGAATGACAATTTGTTGATCAATCTTCTTTTTTTGGCTGAAGGTGGAACAGAATGTCCATTTTGTGGTCTTTACTGCCACTTAATGAATCTATATATCAGCTCTGTGATAATGTTTTATTGTAGGCCCTGAGATACTCGGGAGGAATTATCTTGTGTGCATGTTCAACCCGTGCCACTGCTCAGAGAACATATTACATAAGGCTTCTGTTTATGGTGCGGACGCCTCAACGCAGCACTAAGCAGATAGCCACATGCAAAGACATGAAAAATGCCTGCATGTAAAAACATCGAATTTTGCCACGTAAATCTCCCGTAATTTCACCGTTAAATCATACACATCAAGAATAAATGCTGTATTTATAGCAAATCTCGTGAAACTCACTTGACAGTTTTTAATTGAAACAAAGCGTGATGAGCAGTATTTCAGTTGTGTTTGTAGTAGCGCTGCACGATTAATCTAATCGCAATCGCGATGTCAGCCTGTGCAGTCCTGGGTTCGAACCCCGGGGTTGTCCAACCTTGGGGGGGGGGGGGTCATCCCAGGTTGTCCTCTATGTGGAGTTTGCATGTTCTCCCTGTGTCTGCGTGGGTTTCCTCCAGGTGCTCCGGTTTCCTCCCACGGTCCGAAGACATGTAGGTCAGGTGAATCGGCCATACTAAATTGTCCCTAGGCGTGTGTGTGTGTGTGTGTGTGTGTGTGTGGGGGGGGGCTGTGTGATGGCCTGGCGGCCTGTCCAGGGTGTCTCTCCGTCTGCCGCCCAATGACTGTTGGGTAGACTCCAGCATCCCCGCGACCCTGAGAGCGGGATAAGTGGTTCGGATAATGGATGGCTGCGATTCAATTAAATAATAAAATGTGCGTGTGTGAATATCTGTTTGTGCAGTCTGCATATCTACGCCCATAAGAGTTACCAATCAGTCTCTGGTTCGGCAGTGACGCATGCGCAGTCTACGGTCACATGAGTATCCGGTGTCCGGAAAGGAGAAAATGGATACCGATGACAACGAGCGGGTTAACGCTGAGGAACTGGTGGCCAAAAAACAAAACAAAACGCGACCTCTTATATGGGATTCAAGCTCAGCGACATTGAGCAGAAAGAGGTAGCTCCTGTGTAAAACATGCACAATAAAAGTCGCTACGTGTTGCGGCAACACGACAAATTTGTATCATTTGTGTAACAGTGTAACGACCATGGATGTGTAGACTCGCTAGCCCTTGGCTAACGGGTCGGACCCTTTAGTTGACTGGTTAGCGCAGTCGCCCGTGGCGCGACTCATCCGTGGTCGTTACACTGTTACATTTGTATGTGTATAAATTTGTTTATCATACCGCAATATTGTCCACAATAACCGCAATATGACGCTAACCGAGCAAGCTTCCGCCCGCTGCGGGATTCGTTCCGTTGTTGTACTGCGCCATGAGTCGGCATCGCTAGCCGCTCCACTAAAGGGGGCGACCCCTGGCGATCGGCTAGAGCCTTTTCTTTTTTTTTTAACAGCGCTTACCCGCTCCCGGAACCGGAAGCTTGCCCTCGTATTTTGTTATTCCCGCGCTCCGACTTCTGAAGATCTGCACCCTTCCGGACACTTCCGGATCCCACCGCCTCCACCAATGTAACTAAACTCATTTCCGCCCGCAGCGGGATTCGATCCGGGGTTGTATTGCACCACGAGGTGACGTCACTAGCCGCTCCACTAAAGGGGGCGACCCCTGGCGAGCGGCCAGAGTGTTTTTTGTGGGTTACATGATTTTTTTTTCACCAGCTCGTGCAGCACTAGTTTCTAGTTTCTCTTGTTCCCTGAGTGGTCACGAGCATACCAAGGGAGGAGTGATCTCATTATTACGTCAGAGGAGGCTTAGTGACTTTACCTGTGACCAACTCACCTTATCTCCTCGTCAGCCTTTCTCTTTTGTCTCATTGGTCCCCGTACCTGGCTGCCAAAGATGCCATTGGACGGCGATGGAGGAGGATGAGAACAGAGGTGTAGTGATGTGGAATTTCAACTTTGTCCCTTCATAAAGATGCACATGCCTGAGCGCCAGCGCCAGAGAGAAAGAGAGAGGCAGAGAGAGAGAAAGACAGACGGAGAGACAGAGAGAGACAGAGACAGACCGGGCTGGTGTTGCATTACTAAAGCCTGTTGGATATTTTCATCAGATTTCATCAGCTCTTGCCGGATTTTGGAATAATGATGCAGATTTCAGATGAGGTAAAACACACGTGTCTATGGATCTACGGGTAACGCTAGCAGATAAACTGTTTTGATACATTGTTGCAAAACTTTATGGTGAAACAGCAGAGGTGTCTTTGATGCAGATGGTTTACCTTTTTGTAAAACTCCAGCAAGCAAAGACTGACATGAAGTTGCTTAATGCAAGGCCTAAATTAGGGGTGTTCATTTTATTTATTACCCCAACACTAGGGCTGAACGATATTGGAAAAAAAATCAGCATTGTAATATTAAGTAATAACAATGAGTTACATAATTTCACCACACCCACTCACACACACCCACTCACACACACCCACTCACACACACACACACACACACACACACACACACACACACACACACACACACACACACACACACACACACACACATAATGCAAAGCTCCATTTGGAAAAAAATGACCAGTTTAGCAAATGCATAGGGTGAGTTTAAGAGAGGGAAATGAGGCAAGAAGTCCAACAAGTCCCTAAATCAGACTAAATTATAATATTTCTCAGGTGCACGATGAATATTTTCCTTCAAGAGAAATTGTAAAAAGTGGACCCTGCTAGATTTCAAATTCTACTAAGCAGTGAGAGTATTAGCCTAACATGACTGATGGGCCCAATCTGCCTTCCATTGCACCCACTGCACTGTGACTACGGCACAGCTATTTTGTGATGTTGATGTATCGTTCAGACCTACTACCAAACGCTGTATGTGTCATGTTCTACGCTTTGGGCGAGATGACATGACGCTGGAAAGTCAGCTCCTTCCCTGTCAGCGATAGCGTGGTTCAGTAGAACGACCTCTCTAATCAGAAACCTCTTTATCACAGATACACGATGGAATAGAGTTCTTCGACCTCCTGGTTAACAGCACAAATGAAGCCGCGGACAGCCACGGTGACCAGCCCTGGACCATCACGATATACGACGTGAGTATCGTCATCATTCTGCAGTCTGCGCGTGAATTTATCCATCAGGATCCCTCGGTGGAAAACGTAATCCTCCGTTTATTAGAGCTCAAGCTCAGCTTTAGCAAAGCATCGCCACTTCAGCTTTATTGAGCCGGATTGCGTCAGTGTGTAAATCTGTCCGTAGCGTATATGTTTTTGATGTGGACGATGTGTCTGCGTGCAGGATATATTAGGATTGACCTTGTGCTTAGATGTGCTGTTTCTTTGTCTTCCTCTGCATCTGCATCCCTGAACACTTTAACTTGTGAGGTAAGGTGCCGGGGTCGAATGGCCGCAAGGGTTTGCGCCTGACTATATGGGAATGTCCGGACTTAAAATTCCTTACCGGCTTGTGAGTGTGTGTGCGTCAGCATATTTATGTGTATGCACCTCTGTCTCCAACTCAGAGCCTAAATCCAGAGGGAGGTGGTGCTGATGATTTTCTGGACAACCTGTTGGGGGGGAGCGACTCATCATCCGTCCCAGCGTCCCCACTTTGGTCTCCTTCTGCCAGTGACAGCGGCTTGAGCGAGGATCCCCTGTCGGATCATCCAGTAAGCCCTCATCCGCCTCCCAGTTCACCTTTCCCAGCCTTCCACTGCCGGTCTCACCCCCAGACCTATCCAACGGCCGGCCATGCTGCTGGAGAGCCTGCACTAAGTGACATGGCGCCTGACATCTCCATTGATTTAGGTAAAAGACACAGCGCCGCTGGGGTTATGCGGGAAAACTGTGATGTGAAATGCGTAACATTGAACCCTGGTCGTACTACACCGTGCAAGGGAACTCCCCAGAACCCGGGAGCTGTGGAGTGTGTTGTTGTGTGTTGAAGACAAATTGTGTATCTGCCTTTGTCTGTATTGATGAGGTGCAGCGGTGGCAACCACGGTAATTAACGGCCTCGAGTGGAAGGGCATGGAGATGTCAAGCACAGTGCAGCCAGAAAGGGAAGGAAGACCCTGCTGGTAGATTTATGCATCTACGCTTTCAGATGCAGAGTAATGAAAGGCTACTTAAGAGACATCTGACTAAAAAAAAAAAATATTCAGGGATGCTTTCCATTTTCCGATGATAAAAAAAAAACATGGTCCCATTTTCTTTTTCCTTTCAAGGAAAGTGTCTCCCGGAGGAGGTCGTTTTGAATAAAAGTCCCTCTCAAATTGCAGGTGCTTGAGCCCTCAGCACTCAGGATACCTAAACCTTGACGTGTAAACAAGGTGTAATGAAAATGTAATATTTTTGACAAAGAGCCACATGGGATGTGCATTTAATGGAGCATAAAAGCCCCGCAGAGTGTAGTTGTCTGATCCATGAGCAGGAAGCTGTTTTGGTTCAGGCAGTACTTGGGAGGGCTCATGTGATTTTGTGAGAAACTTTGGGATCATCGGCTTTTGTCCAGTGGCACTCATTTTTTTTACATTTTTTTTTTTAGGTTGGGACTCTAACGACCACCAAGAGAAACTTGGGATAGCCTACTACCTCTCCACCAACCCCACCTCTCCGCTGTCATCCTGTCACGCGCTCACAATCAAGGATCTTTTGTTATGCAATCTTGGGAAAAAGGTAAAGAGAAGGAGAGAGAGAGAGAGAGAGAGAGAGAGAGAGAGAGATCCAACAGCGACTCTACTTTCTGCACAGACTAGAGAGAGAGAGAGAGAGAGAGAGAGCTAGAGAGAGAGCGAGCTAGAGAGAGAGCTAGAGAGAGAGATAGAGAGAGAGATCTGACAGCAGCTCTACTTTCTGCACAGACTAGAGAGAGAGAGAGCAAGCTAGAGAGAGAGCTAGAGAGAGAGAGAGAGAGAGAGAGAGAGAGAGAGAGAGAGAGAGAGATCTGACAGCAGCTCTACTTTCTGCACAGACTCGGGGTGTTTGGGGTTGGACAGAGGCTAATGATGTTATGTTATCACGCTGTGCTAGAGAGTATATTACGTAAGGAATTTCAGTTTGGTTCGATAACATATCAGTTAAATTAGAATCACAAATGTCCAGACTGGTCCGCACAGCGATGAAAGTGACGGGGTGCGGGAGCATCCCTCCCTCCTCGTGCTCTCTGAGCAGACTATGGCTAAACAGGCTAGGAACATTATTGCTGACCCCTCTAATGTCCTGAATTCAGAATACGATCTGCTGCCATCAGGTAGATGCTGCAGGGTTCCAATTAAATACAGGAAAAGATACCTAAACAGGTATAACATGTCTTTCATCCCTCTATCAGTGAATCTGCTGAACTCGGGTCATTAGGAGAGTGTGAAATGAGAGGCGGTGTTGCACGTCTTTCAATGCACTTTCTGTCTGCACTCGTCTCTGCTATGCACTTTCTGTCTGTTCCTGTGCTGTAATGTATATTTTTATGTGGCAGCCTTTGCATGTCCAAAACAAATTTCCCCAGGGAGAAATAAAGTAATCTCCAATCTTGATATTCTCTCCATCTATATTCTGTCCATCAAAAGGCACAGCGGAACTCCCAGCATTCCCTGCAGGAGCTCGTACTTAATGAGGATGAGAAGAAGCTGCTAGCTAAGGAAGGGGTCAACCTGCCAACCAAACTGCCCCTGTCCAAGGTACCTGGAAAATGGCCGACTTTAGAGTACACGCCACACTAACACGGACAAATGTGAAAACGGCGGTTTCGTGGTGAGAACGGGTAGGAGGTTTTCAGTTCGCCGTCCATGTGTAGAAGTCTCTTCTGCTGGGGATGCACAGGCCATTTGAGTCAGCAGCATGACCTGAAATCACATGGCAATCATACGTCAGCCTTTTCATAAACCTCCATTTTTGGCGTTTGACACGAGACCGGCATTTTCAGATTTGGAGAGCCTTTTCGAAAAGCTTCGTTTTTGATGGTCGAAAATGTCGATTTAGTGTGAATGGAATACAGAA
This sequence comes from Lampris incognitus, assembly GCF_029633865.1. Lineage (NCBI taxonomy): Eukaryota > Metazoa > Chordata > Actinopteri > Lampriformes > Lampridae > Lampris > Lampris incognitus. The sequence goes on along the minus strand of NC_079224.1, from coordinate 38,315,193 downwards.
CGGAGAGAAAAAGATGCATTTTTGAATTTGTCTGTGATAGTGTGGATGTACTCTTATCTAGGGCTGCCACTGTTACAACTCCTCTATACAATATTGTATCACCACACACACACACACACACACACACACACACACACACACGTTTGTTTTTCTGTACTTGTGAGGACCCTCTTTGACTACATTCATTTCCAAACTATCCCTAACCTCAACCATCTGAACTACATGCACACTTTAACCGTTATACCCTAACTTTAATCTGATCCTAATTATAACTTTAACCTTAAAGGGACAGTTTACCCCAAAATCAAAAATACATGTCTTTCCTCTTACCTATAGTGTTGTTTATCTATCTAGATCGTTTTGGTGTGAGTCGCCCAGTTTTGGAGGTATTGGCTGTAGAGATGTCTGCTTTTTCTTAAATACAGTGGAACTGGATGGCACTCGGCTTGTGTTGCTCAAAGCATAAAAAAAAAGTTCATTTGAAAAACTCAACAGCAATGTGTTTTTCCAGAAATCATGACTGGTTACTCAAGATAATCCACAGACCTTGTTGTGAGCAGTTTCATGTAGGTGTAGTTTGGTCTAAGAAAATTATTTTGAGTAACTGGGTCGTGATTTCTGGAACGAGACATTGCCGTCAAGTTTTTCAAATGTATTTTTTTGGCGCTCTGAGCAACACAAGCCGAGTGCCATCCTGTCCCATTGTATTTGAGAGAAGGCCGACTATGGCCGATAGCTCCAAAACTCAGCGACTCGCACCCGAAAATGATCTGGACGGATAAATGGCACTACAGGTAAGAGGAAAAACATGCGTTTATGATTTTGGGACGCACTGTCCCTTTAACCTCAAACCCAAATCCAAACCCTAAAATGGACACTTTAAGAAATAACGACTGGCCAAAAAGTCCTCACTATACAAAAACGTCTTCACTTTTACGGTTAAAAACTCAAATTGGTCCTCACAAATATAGCTGAACAAGAACACACACACACATACACACACGTGTACAGAATCAGTATGCCCAGCTCTTTTCGGTTATTCAGTTAATCCCCCCGGCCTTTATTCTGTCTTCCTATTTCCTCCTGTGTTTACATTTCACCTCCTGGGTAAGTCTGAGGAGAGAGTTCTGAAGAAGATCCGCCGAAAGATCCGCAACAAGCACTCGGCTCAGGAAAGTCGCAAGAAGAAACGGGAATACGTTGACAGCCTCGAGGGACGGTAAGGAGCCAGCTTAACTTTTTACTCTCACCCAACATGAATTTAGCTCCAAATGCAACACAACCATCTCATCTTAAAACAATGTAGAAACCTACTAGTGCTCGTAGCACAGGACAGGGGTGTGGTTGGTTGGGATCAGATTGTCTGTCTGATAAACAGGTGCAGTACACTTTATGTGTGACGTGTCTCTGAACAAAGGAACTGGACATGTTTCATAAATAAAATTATTGTTATTATTATTATTATTTTGGATTGGTCCCCTATAGCAAAGTTCATCTAGCGGGGGTGCATTAGTGGTTGATTTCATCATGTTCCCACAAACCTGTTGAGATTTTATCCATCATCAATGTCTCACTTTGAAATGAAGTCATATATTTCAGTTTTTCACTGAAAAACATTTTCTAAGTATGCAGCTACACTTTAAGCTATTGATGTTGTGTCATTTGGTAAAGGCCTTTTGCCATATCCACTCACTAGCCTGCACTTTTTCTTCTTCTTCAAACTTGTCCTTTGTGCTCCATCCACCTCAGCTGCACCAAAGTTGCTAAGGGATAGTAGTGCTATAGATGTAGCACTTAGTCAAAAAACCTCTAAAGCATGGTGTGAATTTCCCAAAGAAGGAATTCCGGATCCAACCCTGTTTCAGTCCAATGTAGAAATGCATGGGGGTGTAAAATAATTGCCTTTAACTATGTTCAGTGCAAATATTTACTCTTGTCACTTTTGAGGATTGTTCTCCTATGCATGTCTAGATTGGCTGAGGTGGATTTTGGTTGGTTTTGAAGCTGCATTAAGAAATTGCTAGCAATCGTTAGTTTAGCATAGGCTGTGTTTGCCCCTGGCGTCTATCGGCAGCACATGTGCGACACTGCTAGTGATCCCTCTCATGGCCCAGTGATGCACAATAGTTGTTTGCAAGATAATTCTTAAAAATTCCCTGACATGGGCGCCCGGGTAGCGTAGGGGTCTATTCCGTTGCCTACCAACACGCGATCGCCAGGTCGAATCCCCGTGTTACCTCCAGCTTGGTCGGGCGCCACTACAGACACAGTTGGCCGTGTCTGCGGGTAGGAAGTCGGATGTGGGTATTTGTCCTGGTCGCTGCACTAGCGCCTCCTCTGGTCAGTCAGGGCGCCCCCCAGATCGGCAGACAGGGTGGAGCAGCGACTGGGATGGCTCAAAAAGAGCAGGGTAATTGGCCAGATGCAATTGCGGAGAAAAAGGGGGAAAATTGAAAAGAAAAAAAAATTCTCTAACATGTTAAAATGTGTAAATTGCGAAATGTAATTTCTACTTAAATACGTATTACTCCATACATTTAAAAAGTAGAGCGACTGACAATCAGAATCCAAAAACACCATGTTTGCACAAATGTTCCCGGCATCTCCCAGAGGAGTAGACTCATTTGAGCACCTATGTGGGATATACTACTACTACTACTACTACTACTACTACTGCTGCTGCTGCTATTGCTACTACTACTACTTTTGGCTGCTCCTGTTAGCGGTCGCCACAGCGGATCATCCATTTCCATCTCTTCCTGTCCTCTGCATCTTCCTCTGTCATGCCAGCCACCTGCATGTCCTCTCTCACCACATCCATAAACTTCCTCTTTGACCTTCTTCTTTTCCTCTTCCCTGGCAGCTCCATATTCAGCATCCTTCTCCCAATATAAATGGTAGAATGGTAAAGGGACTGCATTTTATATAGCACTTTTCTAGTCTACCGAACACTCAAGGTGCTTTTTTACGATGTATGCCTCACATTCACACACATTCATACACTGATGAAGCCATAGAAACTCACCCACAGGTGGATCAGTGTAAAGCTCTGTCTTAATGAGATACCAGTGGCCTCTCCTGCTGGTGTACAATAGGCTGAATGTCACTGTCAATGGGGGCATTACATCAGCTTCATCCTAATCCAACATACAATATACTGGCCTAGCAGCATGAGCAGCTGATCAGTGACATCCCTATATAAATATATACATACATACAAGTTAGACTTCTTACAGAATTTAATTAGTATGCATATGCATGAGCTGTAACAGACAGGACACAACAATAGAGCATACCTACTCAAGCAAAACACACACATATACACACACATGCGAATACTAACCAAACATAGTCTGACCAAATCTATTTGTTTTTTGGGTTTTTAATAGTTGTGTGTTATGTTTAATGTAGGTTGGGTGTATGCTTCATTGATTCAGTTTCTGCATTTACTCCTGCTTATATTCTTATATTTACATTGCTTTATGTTACCTATGTTTATGTAAGGTCACCCATAATCTCTCCTCCGCACATGTCCAAGCCATCTCGATCTTGCCTCTCTTGCTTTGCCTCCAACCCGTCCAACCCTGAGCTGTCCCTCTAATATACCCGTTCCCAATCTTGTCCTTGTTCGTCACTCCCAGTGAAAATCTTAGCATCTTCAACTCTGCCACCTCCAGCTCCACCTCCTGTCTTTTCGTCAGTGCCACCGTCTCCAAACCATATAACATAGCTGGTCTCACTATAAGTAAAAACATGTTGCGCAAGTAATTTCTAGAAATAAAGTTTAATATTCAAGGACAGGGTTGGCACGGTGGCGCAGTGGTTAGCACAGTCGCCTCACAGCAAGAGGGTTCTGGGTTCGAGCCCCGAGGTAGTCCAACCTTGGGGGTCGTCCCGAGTCGTCCTCTGTGTGGAGTTTGCATATTCTCCTCATGTCTGCGTGGGTTTCCTCTGGGTGCTCCGGTTTATGTGATGGCCTGGAGGCCTGTCCAGGGTGTCTCCCCGCCGGCCGCCCAATGACTGCTGGGAAAGGCTCCAGCGTCCCCGTGACCCTGAGAGCAGGATAAGCGGTTCTGATAATGACTGGATGGATTCAAGGGCAGTTGATCAAATTACACACTGGTTTTAACAGTCACCTGCCCTTGAAATAGCAGCATGGTTTTCAGACTGTACTGTGCTAGAATGGGAGGCGGTTGCTAGGTGACAAGGCACCACTGTCGCTACTGGCATCATATTATCTCTGTTACACAGCCTTTGATTTGCTGTATCCATCACAGTTCAACTTTAATCCAAGATCTGTGTCTTTTTGCGAGATATTAAACCTTCCTTGATGTGTTTGGTTGACTGACTCGGCTTTTCCCTCTCCAAAGGAGCAGTTTGATCTAGTGCCCTTTTTGTCGGACATCCTGTGAACTTAAGCATTATTGAAGAGATTCATTTTCTTGATCGTGTTTGATATTGTAAGTTAGCTTATGTAAGCCGACCTTTAATGTCAAACCCGATCAGGAAGGTTGATCCCTGTGATTTCTGGGAGTACCTGGTTTAGCGTTACACCTCCGTGGCACATAAGTGAATACCACTGCGAAGACTATGAGGATTAACAGTGAAAAATAATAATATCTGCTGGCCATTATTTAACAGTATCCCAGCAATTCTTTACTGTGGATGTAGCGGCATAATTTGAAATAAAGAGCTCATTTCTATTTATGTGACAGTTGAATAAATGCTTCTTTTTTTAGGGCTAACCACTCGTTTATATCTGAGTTGCATGTTCTGCTTTTTGAGGTAATTTTCTTCTTCGTCTGTACAAACTTTAGCTTTTAACTTTCAGTTCTTCTTTGCCTTTAATTCTTTCTATTAACTTTTAATTCGATACAGGATCGCAGAGGTGAATTTGTAATTTGTGATATTGGGCTACGCAAATACAATTGACTTGTCTAAACCCAGCCACTGAGGATGCACAAGCCAGTGCATTCTTAGTGCCGGTCCCGTGCCCGGATAATTGGGGAGGTTTGGTGTGGCCGCGACAGGATGGCAGTCACGTCAAACCAGAGAAATGATGGACAGTCTGGGGTGCCTCCATTTGTTGCTCTTTCTCTTTCTGTAGTACTCACGACATCTTCACTCCTCCCTCGAAATGTTCCTGTCTGTCACGCCGCAGGGCTGCAGTCAGCGTGCCTCGCTGGAGGAGCAAGCTGTCTTCCTCCAAGTGAGAGAGCGACCTGTTCTTACAAGGCAGAGACAGAGCCTAAATGCACACATGCTACTGGTCACTAAAAGCCTTTCAACGAAGCAAGAAAAGCATGGAGTGCGTGAGAGAGAGAGAGAGAGAGAGAGAGAGAGAGAGAGAGAGAGAGAGAGAGAGAGAGAGAGAGAGAGAGAGAGAGAGAGAGAGAGAGAGAGAGAGAGAGAGAGAGAGAGAGAAGGAGAGGGAGAGAGAGAGAGAGAGAAGGAGAGGGAGAGAGAGAGAGAGAAGGAGAGGGAGAGAGAAGGAGAGGGAGATGCATAGATAACACAGATGAGTTTCAGACCAGCACTGCTAACCAACCACAGATTAGAGTAAACCACATCACCAAACAATGCAACAACTCATATTTGGAACACTGGGACATAGAAACCAAATTACAACACAAATGAGAACGTTACCGGGCCCTAAAAAGAGAACACAAATTGGCCGCCTATCTCTCCGCTGTCAGAGACGGTAAACAGAGACACATCCTTACCAACTACAGGCTCAGTCACCACAGTCTAGCCGTGGAAAAGGTCAGACACACAAAACATCTTGGCTACCAGAAAAGCAAAGACTATGTGGTCACTGTACGGCAGGTGAGGTCGAGACGGAGATGCACTTCCTGCTAAATTGTGAGAAATTCCAGAACACGAGAGAAAAATACCAGGAGAAATTTGAAAACCAGATTCCAAATTTTCTCCCCCTGGATGAGAAAGAACAATGGCCACTTGTTTTAGGAGAGGGCCGAAGGTCACACCTTGCGGCACAGTATGTGTCAGAATGCCATGGCCTGAGGGTCAGTGAGTGACCAAAACACTGTCAGTTACTGTCAGTTGCTGTTCAAGTGCTGTTCTATGTTTCCGCCAGTTCTATCTATTCTTTTTTCCATTTGTTGTTGTTTTGTTTGGTGCTCTGTTGACCTGTTTTGCTGTCACCTGCTTTGGCACCATTGTAATTAATGCAGTCATGCCAATAAAGCATCATTGAATTGAATTGAATTGAATTGACAGACAGACAGACAGACAGACAGATAGAGAGACCCTCTGATTAACCTTGGACTCACATTACTATGGCTGGTGTTTCAGAGACCCAGTCTGATTCTTTAGCATCGTTTTCTCAGTGGCGTTTTCCTTCGGGGGCAGGTCCTCCTTCAGTCATGCAAAGAATAATTACTACAAGGTAAAACTTTGTGCGCACAATTATCCGCTACCATGTCTCATTGATAAATGTGATATTGTTGATATGTGTGCCTGTTGTTATCAAGTTGTGGTTTATGATACCAGGGGGCCTACAGACACGTGCACACAGTCTGCATGCATGGATACTTTTACCTTGACCCGATTGTCTCTTCGGCCTTTTGTTGCCCCCGATAGCTCTTTTGTCAACCTTTAATTGTAAAATGGGAGAAAAAAAAAATCCCTAAATGCAGAAGCGAGATCTGCTGATTTAGCCTAAGAACTTGGTTTATCTGTCTGACCTGGTTTCTTAACCCCTTTTCTTGTACCTGCATCTTTTGCACTGAATCAAACACTTCTAAGATGGACAAACTTAACAAACAAATCATGTGTGAATAAATAATTTCCTAGCGCAGTATGAATCAAGTCTCAAAGGGTGCACTGAGTGATCCGTGTTAAATCATACATACTGCATATGCTGACTTGTCATGTGTTGCTGCATATGGATGGAGTGAAATCCAGGCCACATTCTGCATGTGAAAGGAAAAAGTGTTGTAGCACCGAAACTCAGTTTTAAAAGGCTGAAACTTAGTTTGGAATCTCTGCAGGAGTGAATTTGTATTCGTGTGTTAGATTCTGCATCCATAGGGACGTTTTGCAAATGAAAATATGCAAGACTGCAACACCCTTTTCATGGCAGTTCACCATCACAGTTACATAGTAACAGGTGGCCGTTCCGGATCTGGACCTTCAGTGTGGTGGGTCAGTTGAAAAGATAGTCAGATCCAAATGGCAAACTGACCACCTATCTCCCTCCTGAGCTATTGGGCAACATTTCTGTTGTATCCGTCTCACACTAGTGACATGGTTGTTACTTTTGATACAAAAAAAAAATCACCATCCATCCATCCATTATCCAAACCGACAGTACAAGCCTGTTTCTTGCCATAAGCAATCATCAGCAGTCAATAAAGCTACTCGGGAAAGGACATGCCACTTACTGCCTCGTCATGCACATCACGTGCACGACGTCCAGTGGGGAAGGGAGAGGTGCGACATTCAAAAACACGTGATCGCTAACGGTCAAATGGGGGGGGGGGGGGTTCATATTTGTCTATTGGCATGATTTATTTATAATTACAAAATAGGGGCTTTGTGTGCTTATATCTGTCTGCAACTGCTGGCCAATTCATTGCTGTTATTCAATGTGGGCATTTCTGGTTTGCAAATGATAAAATATTTTTCAGTTAGACATCGATTGCACATTTTTACTACTGGTTGAATATGCTTTTTTCTTTGAGAGGATATATATATATACACATATATATACATAAGACTTCGTTAAAAGAAACAGTCAGCGGTAGGGAAAGTGCTCAACAAATAAGGAGCAAAACAATCTTCTTTTTTTTTAACCATTGTTATGGCGCCCCCTACGTGTAGCGCCCCTATGTGCTGCGTATATGTGGCATAACCCTTTTTGCACCTCTGCAAACACCTGGCTGGGCCGCTGGTAAAGGCAAAAAAGGCATTTTTTCACATTTAAGTTTTCAGGATAGTAATTTAAACTGATTGATTAGTGAAACAAGGGCTGAGACAATTCCAAAGCCAAACAAAGAAAAAGAGTTTTTAATGTATTTTAAATTCTGGTTATGTTCCAATTCTATGCAACAGTGAAGTAAAACTTAAAAAGGATCCCCCATTACATTGGGTGATGAACGCTGTAAAAGAGACCGCAATCTATAATCTCATTTAACAATAATTTCACAAGCCGTCTAGTATAGGCTACAGGCTGATAATTCAAGCTGCAGCAGATTTGCTGCGTAATAATAGCAAGCAAAACAAATCAGCAGCATGCAGGGTGTGCTGACAAGCTTTCATTATCAGTCACCATTGTGCTCAGTTAGAGCGTCATAATAGAGACGTGACTCACAGAGACTAACAGAGGCGCAGGTAGGAAGATTTTAAAAGGACAACAAAATGGGGTGCTGGATAACAATCAGCCTGACAGACACTGACAGGGAGGACAAAAATGAGTAGAGACAAAGTAGTGCAGTAACCAAGTGGAGCGTCGTTTGATGTCTCCTTTCTTTCTCTCTCTCTCTCTCTCTCTCTCTCTCTCTCTCTCTCTCTCTCTCTCTCTCTCTCTCTCTCTCTCTCTCTCTCTCTCTCTCTCTCTCTCTCTCTCTCTCTCTCTCTCTCTCTCTCTCTCTCTCTCTCTCTCTCTCTCTCTCTCTCTCTCCTTCCCACCATCCCTATCCTTATCTCTTTTTATCTACTTGTCTCTTTCTGTTGACAGGATGGCTGCCTGTAGTGCACACAATCTGGAGTTGCAGAGGAAGGTCCACCAGTTGGAACAAACCAACAAGTAAGCGTTCTCATTATCCAGCCATTCATTATCTGAACTGCTTATCCCAGTGTTTCTCAACCCAGTCCTCAAGGAACCCCTATCCTGCATATTTTCTTTGCAACCCTGAATAGGTACCTGTTTGTAGTTATTCAACCAATCAGCAATGAATTTTGTCAGACGTTGCACACCTTGCATAATTAAGTGCTGCGAGATGATTGGTCGAGTAAGTACAAGCAGGGCTACCTATGCAGGGTTACAATGAAAATCTGCAGGATAGGGGTTCCTTGAGGACTGGGTTGAGAAACACTGGCTTATCCTGTTCTCAGGATCGCAGGGATGCTGGAGCCTATTCCAGCAGTCACTGGGCGGCAGGCGGGGAGACACCCAGGACAGGCCGCCAGGCCGCCACAGAAAATATAACTCAGTACCAAATATTCTGTTTATGTAGAAACAGTATAGTCCCATCAGTGTCATTTCTTTGACCACGGCAACTTTTTCAAGGATTAGATGCTGCATATTTGGGGGTGTCCGGGTAGCGTGGCGGTCTATTCCGTTGCCTACCACCATGAGGATCGCCAGTTCGAATCCCCATGTTACCTCCAGTTTGGTCAGGCGTCCCTGCAGACACAATTGGCTGTGTCTACAGGTGGGAAGCTGGATGTGGGTATGTGTCCTGGTCGCTGCACTAACGCCTCCTCTGGTCGGTTGGGGCGGAGCACCTGTTCAAGGGGGAGGGGGAACCGGGGCAAATAGCGTGATCCTCCCACGTGCTACGTCCCCCTGGTGAAACTCCTCACTGTCAGGTGAAAAGAAGCGGCTGGCAACTCCACATGTAAGGGAGGAGGCATGTGGTAGTCTGCAGCCCTCCGCGGATCAGCAGAAGGTTTGGAGCAACGATCGGGACGGCTCGGGAAGAGTGGGACAATTGGCCAAGTACAATTGGGGAGAAAAAGGGGGGGGGGAAGAAAAATATGCTGAATATTTATTTCTCTCCTGATAAACAGCCATAAATATGAGGCAAAATTTCTCTATGAAACTGCAACAAAATGTACTCTGAAATAATCTATCAGCTTCTCCCCAGTTGGTGCTGAAAACTTCTTCGATTTTTTTCAATAGCAAGGTTGAATTTACTAGAAATAAAATAACCAATACAACCTCTATCAGAATAACTGAGCCTCTGGCAGAGAGGTCCCTTGGTGGGACAGATTTGTACTCTTGCAGTTCAAAACCATCCAACTGAAATTTTTTTCAAAGCTGGCGATGGCTGGTAAACTCACTCTATGGCCTCCTCCCTTGTCACATTTTGGCCGAATCTGGGAAGCACACCACGTGCAAGCATCCAAAACCTCCAGATGACCGCTGCAAAAATGTAGACTAAAATGAGATAGTTTGACCATATTAAATCCACGCTAACCTCGCTTCACAGGCTCCATATTCATGTTAGGTCTGACATTTAAGTGCCCCTGCTAACCTTTAAATTACAACACGGTCTTGCTCTGTCCTATCAGTCAGAACTTATCAAGCCTTGGGTATCTTCTTGCTCCTTCCAGTCTTAATTAGGCATAGTAGGTGTCCTTTCTGTCCCAGGAGCCAAAAGGAATCAGCAGAGCATCCCTTCCGCACACCTCTTCCTGCTGACATAAAAAAGACTGATTCTGTAGTCCCCTTCAGATCTGAGTTAAAACTCTATTTATTATCATTATCATTTGACAAGCAGTTACCTCGTATTTGATCAGCTTTGTTGATCTTTAACCCTAATAATTCCTCCCCAGGAGGTTCACAGCCTCAGTTTAAGCTTTGGTTAGCCCTTCTATTTAGCGCTAAACTCTGGGTCCTACCGAGGGTCTTGGGATACAAAGGTTTCATTTATTGTATCCACTAGTTTTTCAGTGTGGGAATGTAAAGCCCTTTGAGACGGTAGCTTGGATGTAGGGCTAAACAAATAAACCTGATTATTATGAACATTATCTTAAAACACATATTGTTAAACATCCCAAATGCACCACATGTTCACACATTGGCCCCTAATATTTAAACACCCCAGCTTTTGGCTTGGCAGCTATCTCTGTGCTATTTTTACTCACTTTGAAAGATTTTTTTTGCCCCCCTCCCCTCTCTGAAAGTTTTTTTTGCTCCCCTCCCCTCCCCTCTCCTCTCCTCTCCTCTCCTCTCCTCTCCTCTCCTCTCCTCTCCTCTCCTCTCCTCTCCTCTCCTCTCCTCTCCTCTCCTCTCCTCTCCTCTCCCCTCCCCTCTCCCCTCTCCCCACTCCCCAATTGTACCTGGCCAATTATCCCACTCTTCCGAGCCATGCTGATCATTGCTCTACCCCCTCTGCCGATCCGGGGAGGGCTGCAGACTACCACATGCTTCCTCCGATACATGTGGAGTTGCCAGCCGCTTCTTTTCACCTGACAATGAGGAGTTTTGCCAGAGGGATGTAGCATGTGGGAGGATCACGCTATTCCCTCCAGTCCCCCCCCCCTGAACAGGCGCCCCGACTGACCAGAGAGTGCTAGTGCAGTGACCAGGACACATACCCACATCCGGCTTTCCACCCACAGACATGGCCAATTGTGTCTGTAGGGATGCCTGACCAAGCCAGAGGTAACATGGAGATTTGAACTGGCGATCCCCGTGTTGGTAGGCAATGGAATAGACCGCTATGCTACCTGGACGCCCGCTGTGGTGGAACTTTGACTAAGAATTGTCCTCATGGTTGTCAACATAATTACACAGTTTCAGAAAACCAACCTGCTTTTGGTACTAAATTACGTAATTTCTACCCTAATTTAATTGGACATTCAGTGAATTACCATCATCAATCTGTCGTTTGGTCTGTTTCCAATAGTTGCTTAGCAACACCATGCAAGATAGCGAACTAGCTAGTAATTAATAATAATAACAACAATATTAATAAAAACTTTATTTATATAGGACTTTTCCAAACAAAGTTAAAAAGTGATTTACAAGACAAAATAAAAAAAAAACCCTGATAAGACAAGCAATGATAAAAAACAAAGAGTCCTGTGAACAGCAACCCTCAACCTCCTGAGAATTGGCTGTGCTCAGAGAGGAAGCACAAAAACAGTGATAACAACTCAAATAATACATCTGAAGTGAAATAAATGATATGCTCAACGTTAAAAAAAAAACCAACGTGTCCTGCTCCTCCTGTGTTCTTTCATGTCCTCATACCACACTTTCCCTCGTTGTGGCTTGGTGATACAATGTGAAACAAAGTGTCAGAATAGATCTGGCCATGTGAGACTCAACCATCAGCAATTTTGTCATATTCAACAATGATCACAGCATGTGCAAAGTGATGATGTGCATTATAAGGACCCTGTGGATTCTTATTTAAAAACTCTAAAAATATTACTGAGCCTCCCATCTGCCTTTCTCTGGTATTGCAGTTCGCTGTTGGAGCAGCTGAGCAGGCTTCAGGCTCGCCTTCCTCACAGCTCCAGCAAAACGACACAGAAGGGGACCTGCATCCTGGTAAGGCATAGAAACCTGATATCACACTTCGCCTTTGGGAATATGCTCAAACAGCATAACATCTGTGACAATCAATCATAGATACAATTGGTTTGTTATGGACACATGCCATTTGGGCTCAAGGCCATCATTAAAAACAAACTTTGCCTCGTTATTCTCTTTGTTGTGCCTGTGGCTGACTCATACAGCCTTCAACTATGTAGCAGAATCCACTGAAGTATTTGAAGAAAATAAAAAAAAAAATGTATTCAGCAGCAAAATGTGCAAAACCCTGTGTACACTAACTTTTTCAACATGTTTTTATCCTTCCCCTGTGTTTCTTGCCTCCTGATTGACCCTGTTCTTTCATCTACATTGCCTCTATGATTAAAATTTGCTTGTCTTGCTCGGTCTGTTTTTATCTTCAGGTGCTGCTGCTTTCCTTCTCTCTCATCCTTTCTCCCACCCTTCAACCGCACCCCAACAGTCTCCTCAGTCAAGAAGAATATGCCGAAGCCAAAGGTCTGTATACACATTTGCATACATACAGATCTGCGGGTGTATGTGCACTCGCTTGACATACACAGCCCAGTTGTGCACATGTGGACATAAACATGAACACAAATTTAATATAAATCCTCCCAATTGCTTCTCTAACCCTCTCAGTGCCGTCCCGTCTCATGCATTCGGTGGTGGAACCGGAGGAGGTCACCCCATCAGTCCTCTCAGTCTACAGGGGAATGGATGTCCTGTCTTGCCTAATAGAGAAGCTCTGGTCTGGGACAAAACTCGCTGACACAGACTTCCAGACCATCCACTATGAAGATCACAGCCGCTGAAAGAGTCACCGACCTTTTTGAGTTCCACTGGATGGAGAACGGAAGAAGACGGCTTTAAAGACTAGAGCACTTCCACAAGCATCAGCAACTAAGAGAAATATGGTTATAGTCATTACATTCAGCTGAGATGTCTGATCTCTTGTCAGCATCCGCTTTTTATGCTGTGTCTGGGCACAAAAAAGACTGAGATCTTTGGCACTGTTTCTCACTCCATCCATCTCCAAAAGTGCACTAGTTTGAAAACGGTACGAAGCCTTAACAAGGTTCAGGAGATTTGCAAAGCACTGATTGTTCAGATGCTGATTCTCTGGAATTAAACCATGAACAATGTTTAGCTGTCCAAATGGGATGGAGCTAATTCACATCAATTTGATTCTCCATATTACTGTTGAACAGTTGACCCGCTGGCTCCTAGTATAGGGTCACGTATCATATACAGATGTTGTGTTTTACTGACTCACTGTATGGTATAGGCCTATCTGTGGCTGCTGAAAATAAAGATACCTATCCATTGCTCTATTTTCTTATTCAATTTCCATATGCTGTCTGAAAACCTAATAAAGTATAAGTTAAAAGACAGCCCATGTCCTTTCATGTCCTTTCTCTGTCACCAAATGTCATACATTTGCACTTTTTTCAAGAAAAAGTTTCATATCAGATATAATATATTAATTTATTGCAGCAATACATCTAGACCTGTCTCACACTCACACCAACGTATTGCTCTGAGCTCAATGTCTACATTCTCACCTGTTAACTCCAGAGATCTGGAGGAAATAATTCCGGTCCCAAAGCCTTGCACCTGTTCTCTTGACTCCATCCCTACTAAACTGCTCAGCTCTGTCTCCCATTGCTAATAACTGACTTAGAAAACATTATTAATAGCTCCCTGCAGACCGGCATTTTCCCTGCTTCTCTCGAGCATGCTGTAATCTCACCTCTGTTGAAGAAAAACAACCAACGTAGACCCAGCCATAATTAATAATCGCCGACCAATTTCCAATCTTCATTTTCTAAGCAAAATACTTGAAAAGGTAGTATACAAACAACTGGATGAATATCTTTCAACTCAATAGATACATGCCAATCGGGTTACAGAGCCAATCATAGCACAGAAACAGCTCTAACAAGAGTAATCAAATGACAGTAACTCACAAAGAATTTCGATTTACGTATTGCTTGATCTCACTGCTGCCTTTGACACTGTTGATCATGACATTTTAATTCAAAGGCTTCATGATTCATTTGGCCTAGTGGAACCTGTTCTTAACTGGTTTTCATCCTACCTAAGGGAAAGGAGCTTTTATATTTCATTTGTTAGTTTTAAATCTGCTGAAACAAAGCTTTTCTCTGGGGTTCCCCAAGGGTCACTCCTTGGGCTACTGCTTTTTAATCTATACATACTCCTGCTTAGTATTACCATAAATAAACATAATATATCCTACCACTCATATGCTGATGACACATAGTTATGTATTTCCCTTTCCTCTGGTGATCTCGGTCCTGTTAATAAATTAGTAAACTGTATTGATTATATTACTTGCTGGATGTCCAGAAACTTTCTACAGCTGAATGCAGACAAGACTAAGATACTCATAGTTGGTCCTGAAAGTCGGAGACAGGAGTTTTTTCCACACCTGGCACCACTGTCTCTGAAATACAGCATCTAAACAAAAACTAAATAAAATCCAGCTTACCCAAAATAGAGCTGCGAGACTCACTCTGCATTGCTCAATTAGAAACAATGTTGAAAGAATGCATAAAGAATTGTCATGGATGACAGTCAATGAGAGACTAGCTTGTGGCCTGATTCTATTCATGAAAAACATTTATACACTAGTGGCACGGTGGCGCAGTGGTTAGCGCGGTCGCCTCACAGCAAGAAGGTCCTGGGTTCGAGCCCCGGGATAGTTCAACCTTGGGGGTCGTCCCAGGTCGTCCTCTGTGTGGAGTTTGCATGTTCTCCCTATATCTGCATGGGTTTCCACCAGGTGCTCCGGTTTCCTCCCACAGTCCAAAGACATGTAGGTCAGATGAATCAGCATTACTAAATTGTCCCTAGGTATGATTGTGTGTGTGTGTTGGCCCTGTGATGGCCTGGCGGCCTGTCCAGGGTGTCTCCCCGCCTGCCGCCCAATGACTGCTGGGATGGACTTCACCATCCCCATGACCCTGAGAGCAGGATAAGCAGTTTGGATAATGGATGGATGGATGGATGGATTTATATGCTACGTAAACCCGCTTGCCTCTCCTCTCAGCTGTCGCTTAATAGAGAAGGTCATGACTATGGCACTAGACATGCCTTAAGGGGTCATTTCACCTTGCCTAAACCCAGAACTGATGCCTTAAAAAAGACTGTAATGTACAGGGCAATTACCTACTGGAACAGACTTTCGCAACATTTGGTTTCAATTACCAGCAGAGTTGGATTCAAGAACAGGCTGCGAGAATATGTAATGCCGAAAGAGATTGTTTTAGATTAGGTCTAATTTTTATGTCTGTTTACTATATTCTGTTGTTATGAGTTATGTCTGCTTTATCTTAATGAATCGATCTTTTTTCTCATTTATGGTAACTGTTTTTGTTTTTGTCTAGTTGGGTATGATGGGTAAATTTCGTGTGGTGCGCAAAGCTGTTTGACCAAGCTGTCACTTGGTGCGCAAACAACAATCTTCTGCTTCATACAGCCAAAACCCAAGAACAACTCATTATTGACTTCCGATGCATGCCGAATCCTAAAACACCCATACAAATGAACGGAGACCCCATCACCACCACCGTCTCTGACATCAGCAATAACCTGAAATTGGAAAATTAACGCTGAAAACATCATCGCAAAAGCTCAACAACGACTTTACTTTCTTCGGCAGCGTCAAAAATACCGGCTCAAACATCAACGGCTTGTTCTGTTTTACTCAGCCATTATGGAGTCCATCACAACATCTTCTACTACAGTACGGTACGGCGGCACGGACGGTCAGACACGAAAAAAGCTGCAGCGGATTGTCAACAAGGCATCCAAAATCATAGGCAACCCACTCCCTTTAGTTGAATCTCTACATACTCACTGGACTGTAAAGCGAGCAGTGAAGATCACCTCTGACCCCTCACATCCTGCTCATCATCTCTTCCAGCTCCTTCCCTCAGGGAGGTGCTACAGGTCACTGTCAACCTAGACTAAACGCTTTGCAAACAGTTTCTCCCCCCTAGCCATAAGGACTCTGAATTCCTCCCTACAGTCCCCTCCTCACACACCATTGGCATATAAATACCACCATTCACCTAGTTGTTATGCCTGCTATGTTTATTTCTGTTATTGTGTAATTGTATTGTTCATGATAATACTATGTGGAGTGTCTGTTGTTGTCCATGTATGTATTGTGCTGCAGAGTTTAATGTGTACCAAAAACAAATTCCACCGGCCTTGGCCATGTGGCTAATAAAATAATCTATAAGTTTATCCAAAGGAGTTGAATCAAGTGCAACTGGACATCTATAAGACATCTATAAGTTTAGTTTTGTGTGATGTCTTTGGTTATTGCTGTTATATTGATAACATATGTTCTGTTTTTGCTTGTTGACTTTTAAATTCTAACTGTCGTACTGTTTGGCCCCGGGTAGAAGAGTCGCTGCTGAGGCAGTGAGTAGTGGGGATCATAAACAAACAAACAAACAAACAAACAAACAAATAAATATAATGAACAAGTCAGCAACTGTGGCATTATTTTGGATACTGAGCTCAATTTGAAAACCACATTAGCAACATCACCAGAGCAGCGGTTTATCACTTCCAAAATATATCAAAACTTGGAGTATTCACATCTCAAACTGACTCTGGGAAACTGGTTCATGCATTCATCTCAAGTAGGTTAGGCTACTGTAACGCTCTATTTGCGGGATTATCCAAAGAGTCAGTAGCGGCTTCAGCTCATCAGAATGCAGCGGCCGGAGTCCTCACACATACTACATGAGCATTTCAACATATCACTCATATTAATCAGGTACTGAAATCCCTTCACGGGCTCCCAGTACAATACAGAATCACTTTCACAATCCTGCTAATGGTCTATAAAGCTCTTTATGGTTTGGCTCAGTATATCCCGCCCTCCTTTTTCTCCCTAATTGTATCCGGCCAATTACCCCACTCTTCTGAGCCATCCTGATCTCTGCTCCACCCCCTCTGCCGACCCGGGGAGGGCTGCAGACTACCACAGGCCTCCTCCCATACACGTGGAGTCGCCAGCCGTTTCTTTTCACCTGACAGTGAGGAGTTTCGCCAGGGGGGTGTAGCGCGTGGGAGGATCACGCGATTCCCCCAGTTCCCGCACCCCCCCCCCGCCCGAACAGGCACCTCGACCGACCAGAGGAGGCGCTAGTGCAGCGACCAGGACACACACCCACATCCGGCTTCCCACTCGCAGACACGGCCAGTTGTGTCTGTAGGGACTCCTGATCAAGTCGGAGGTAACACGGGGATTCGAACCGGCGATCCCGCTACCCTAACGATACCCTACCCGGATGCCCCCATGTGGAAGTACTTTTTATTTGGCTATCACATATTTATTTGGATGTTATGATTCATATGCGGATATACTCAGGATGCTGGTGCGTCACCGAGGTGCATCACGTGCAGACAGCCAGGTGCAAATATGTGGTGTAAGTGTGAGCGAGCCCACCTGAGGCGACAAGAAGACTGTGTGTGTGTGTGTGTGTGTGTGTGTGTGTGGGGGGGGGGTTCTTGTCGGTATTGGCTGTTGCAGCATTTACCTAGTTCAGTCTGTCCCAGATTTCAGGTCAGACATTGGAAAACCATATCGGTTTTATTCATACTTCTGTGTCTGTGCTAGTATTTTTGTTGAAAGCCTCGCCTCGGTTAAGTGTGACGTGCGCGCTTTCATTCGCAGCCTGGAGTCTCTTCACAACAATGTTCTGAGCCGATCTGAACGCTCACGCTGCTCTGCTATCTGTGGTGCCGAGGCACCATCTCCCGATAAGCTGAACATGAACGTTTCAGGACATTACTCTCCATGTACGCGTATTTATACGTATGGCTATGTGCGTACACACCACCAACAGCGTCCTGGCTACTTTACTAGGGAATGAACTAAAATGACACCGTGTGGATTTTTTGGTTTTCTCTTAAAGATCCAACACTTTGAATGAAATTAATTTGTTCGATTTAGGGCAAACAAACTTTTCTGAAGGGAGCTGTATAAATATTTTAACAGAGCTCCCCGAGCGTTATCATTGCCCCGGCTATTGCATCTGCAAGAACCGAGATGCCAGAGGGAGACACAGAATTTATATCGGGTGGTGGTGGTGGTGGGGGGGGGTAGGGGGTGTGGTGGTGGTGGTGGTGGGGGGGGTGTTTTCTGCAAAATCGTTTCACAAATACCAGCACTCAGCGAGGCTGGGGATCAAGTTATTGAACGGGCTGCTCCGGGCTGTCCAACGTGTTTTCAAGCTCCAGCAAAGTGAAATCCAATTTGAACGTTCATCACCTCGGCGCCACGATGGACACGTGTTTGAATCCAGAGCTATCATAGACCACTTCTCCAGATGCAATGAGGCTTTATTCCACATTCTGATTTCAATCAAATATACGTGTAAGAAGACGCGTACCGCCGATGCAACGCGTGCACTTTCAGCTAACGTGTGAATGCACGCCACCGTCGCTTCAAATCAAAACAAAGAAAATGGCGTCCGGGTGGCGTGGCGGTCTATTTCGTCGCCTGCCAACACGGGGATCGCCGGTTCGAATCCCCGCGTTTCCTCCGGCTTGGTCGGGTGGTCCTACAGACACAATTGGCCGTGTCTGCGGGTGGGAAGCCGGATGTGGGTATGTGTCCTGATCGCTGCACTAGCGCCTCCTCTGGTCGGTCAGGGCGCCTGTTCCGGGGGGGGGAACTTGGGGGGGGGGGTGTAGCGCGTGATCCTCCCACGCGCTACATCCCCCTGGTTAAACTCCTCACTGTCAGGTGAAAAGCAGCGGCTGGCGACTCCACGTGTACGGGAGGAGGCATGTGGTAGTGTGCAGCCCTCCCCGGATCGGCAGAGGGGGTGGAGCTCGGAATGGCAATTCAACGGATAAGATTGGAGAGAAAAAGAGGAGGGGGAGGGGTTAAAAGAAAGAGGATATGGTGTGATGAAATGATGACTTGAGTATTTATTAACCACCTAAACAGACCTTTCATATGGGGGGGGGGGGGTTATCCAGTCACACGTGTGAGTTTTTCCTGATTACTGCTTGGATGAAGTGCTTTCTCATAAGCGACCAACATAACAAAAGAATCACAGACCGTGTCTTTGCTTTTTTACCAGCCTTTCAGCGATGTCGTGTATGTGGACAGAGCTATTCAGACCCTGAATTCTCCTCAGTTTTATCCCGGATGTTCAACAGCTTCCCTGAAAAGCCCCCCCCCCCATCTCCCCCCACCAGGAAATTAAAAAGGGAACCAAGTCAGTACAGTCAGCCAAGACCCTGGATCTGAATATTTCTGTGTGTGCCTAACGCCTGTAGAGCACAGACTTTGAACAAATTATTCTACAGATTTACACATAAATATGACAGCAAAGTGAGGAAACGATGTCACACCGTAGGTCTGAAGAATATGAACTTTATTATAAGCTGACTGGAAACAAGACCACCTAAAGAGGCAGAGCCATGGCCACAATGAACAAACTTGTCTGAAAACTTGAACAATGATGGGTCTACGTCCTGTTTTATAGATATATATATATATAAACGGTCTACGCCTTGTTATATATAATGACTCGATCATTTTACAAAGCTGATGAGCTTTGTAAAATCACATGCCTGACTTTTTCCTCCCACTTCCCCATTTCACAGAAAGTGTGAACTGTAAAGGGCTATGTGATGAGAATGCCCCACCGAATGGCCTTCCGCTCATGTTTCCGGATCCATTTGTTCTGATCTCACAGTCCAGGAAGCAGTAGCGGAATAGCAGAGGCATACGTCCAATCTAGATGCAACCTCAGTTGGCAGGAAGTCAGAGGAAATGGGATCTGCTAGGAGATTTGGTGAGTCCCAGTAAATACAAGGGACAGAAAGTTACAGTCTCGTTTACTGTCTGGCAACTATTCACACACAGGTACACACACACACACATGCACATATGCGTGTATATGCCTATTGAAAGTATGACTTCTCACTTTTGCTGTTAAATCTCTGAGCAGAGTTCAGATTTCCCATTATTTTATGCTCTATGTAACAGGATTATTATTAAACAGCCCTACATTATGACAGACCCAGATTGTCTACAGCATTGTGGTCATGAACAACCTGTCAAAACTTTCTAATATGCCAGGTAAGAAACATTTCATCAGACGTTCCCATTTTAATATCAGCACCTCCTACTAAAAAGTTTGTGTTCACTGGAAGAGAGCAACACTATAGATGGCTATATGACAGCGATGAACGCAGATTAAAAGTCTGTACATAAAAGCCTTGCATGGGTTTTGGGGGCATCCAGCCCAATAGATAAACAGTTGGGGATCAAGTTCTAACTTGCCTTAAAGGAAAATTCTGATATATTTTTAATCTAAGAGCTCTTTTCCAATGGTAGGAGTCAAACCAAGCGATGGGTAGAAGAATATGTGAGACCAAAGGCTCGATATATGTATGACACAAACGGTATCCTTTGACATCCGTATGAGACATGGCAGATTAATGACAACTTCTGTGTCTGTGTGAGACATGCCAGATTAACCACTACCTAACCTTAACCCTGATCTTAACCACTTCCTAACCTTAACCCCGATCTTAACCATTACCTAACCTTAACCCTGATCTTAACCACTTCCTAACCTTAACCCCGATCTTAACCATTACCTAACCTTAACCCTGATCTTAACCACTTCCTCACCTTAACCCTGATCTTAGCCTCTACGTAACCTTAACCCTAAACGTAACCACTACCTAACCATCTTCCCACCACCGCTTCCGGTGTGGGAAGATGGTGGCCCGAATTCACGTTTGCAGTGGCCTCACCCAGTCAGAGGCGTCCCGTCAGGGTCAGGACAGGCAAACCAGGCAATTGCTTGGGGCCCATATGTGGGAAAAGGGGCCTCTGATGGCCACACATATATTGGTACATTTTGCAGCAATAACAGGTATAAACCCCCTTAAACGTCTCAGGAAGGCAGACCGCCCCCCCCCCATTGGTGGCCACTCATATCGGCGCATTTTGCAGTGACAGCTGCAAAGTCATAAAGTAAAGTGACATCCCATAAAGCATAAAGGCACTCGTGCCCGTCGCTGAAAACGGAAACCCCCTATGTGGGGCCCCTTCTAGTTGTGAGAGTCAGCTAGCTACCTGTACTGTCGATAGCTACTTACAATGTAACCGTCGTCAACATGAAACGAATATACTTCAGTGGTAACCAGAAAAGAAAGAAAAAGCAAGAGGTGGAGGAAAAGCAACGTTAAGGCAGTGGTAAGTGGATATAATTATGCTGACTAAATACACCATGAGCATCTGAGTGATACCAATTACTAGCAAACTATTACATATGTTATCAATAGCTAGCCAGCACCAGCTAACTAACGTTATCCAGCTAACATTAGCTCACAGCTCTCAACATTAGTTTAGCTTACAAAACATTTGTAAAAGTTAACTAGTGATTCATTTGTTAAATATTTAGTTGACATCTGGGTACAAAATACAAGAAAAAGAAAGATGCATGATAATATGTATAAATTGTGCTTGCATATAAGACATGATGGTTAGGTTTGCTAACTAATGTTTAGTAGCAAGCCTAGCTAGATATGTTAGCTAGCTACCTTAGCTTCACATTGTGCGCCAGTTAGTGAGTTAGCTAGTTTCGGAAACATATTCTAACTTTAACTCATTTTAGAACTGACTTTTTTTGCCATCTAATTATCTTGCTGTGGACCTAATATAGGCCAGTTGCACTAGCCAGTATTTTCTCAATCTATGCACAAAAATAATTTTCTTGACATGTCATTGTTTTCCATTTTTGGCCTAACAGGAGCATTGTTGAAAGTCTTTCAGCCACTGGAATCTCCATCTGCCACCTCTAACACTGACTGTAAGTTTACTGGCTTACTGGCCCTTTTTTGTTTCCATCTGGTCTCTTTCTCTCTCTCATATGTATTCTTTTTCTTGTTGCAGTTCTATCAACTTCCACACAGCCTGTGGTGGAAGATGATCAGCTACCTCACCATGATAATGAGGACACCCTGGCCTCCCCATCATGTCATCATTACTCCAACAGAAGGTAGGCATGCTCCAAGTCCTTTCATAATTAGATAGCCTCACCTAGTGACCAGTTGAGACAAGTGAACACTGTTACTCTCCTCGAAGAAACTCATACCTCTCTCTCTCTCTCTCTCTCTCTCTCTCTCTCTCTCTCTCTCTCTCTCTCTCTCTCTCTCTCTCTCTCTCTCTCTCTCTCTCTCTCTCTCTCTCTCTCTCTCTCTCTCTCTCTCTCTCTCTCTTTCTCGCTGTATTTGTGTGTATTCAACTTTGTCACTGACAGGGGATGTACCTGTGGTGGAAGACAATCAGCTACCTCACCATGATAATGAGGACACCCTGCCTCCCTCCCCATCATGTCATCATCACTCCAACAGAAGGTAGGCCTACTCCAAGTCCTTTCAAAAATTTAGATAGCCTCACCTAGTGACCAATTGAGACAAGTGAACATTGTTACTCTACTCCAAGAAACTCATACCCCTCTCTCACTCGCTCTCTTTCTCTCTCTCTCTCTCTCTCTCTCTCTCTCTCTCTCTCTCTCTCTCTCTCTCTCTCTCTCTCTCTCTCTCTCTCTCCCTCTCCCTCTGTGTATTTGTGCATATTAAACTTTGTCACTGACAGGGGATGTACCTGTGGTGGAAGAAGATCAGCTACCTCACCACCATAACGAGGACACCCTGTCCCCCAGCGCCAGCAGCACCACCACCATCACTACCACCATGGGCTCAGAGGGAATCGGAAAAACATGGACAATATCTGACGACCCTGCAGAATGGCCTAGTAAGGTACCAGATGCAAAGCGTTGTTTTCTTGTCAGAAGAGGGCCTGTTCAGGTTACTGACCTAGAGTTTCCAAAAAATGCGGATAAGATTCCACGTAGATTCACAAATGATAACTACTACAGAAAAATGCGGAAAAGATGAAATGGTCATGGCTCCTCTACTCTACAAAAGCAGATGCTGTCTTCTGCTTTGCATGCACTCTGTTTGGAAACCAGGAAAATGCACTCAGCAAAGAAGGGTTCAGCAAGTGGAGGAATTTAGGGTGTCATCTTAAAGAGCATGAGTTCTCAAAGCCACATGCAGACAACATGAGATGCTGGCATGATTTGCAAAAGAGAATAGAAAGCAACGCAACGATCGATCAAGTCCAACAACACTTGATGCAGTCTCATGTGGAGCACTTGAAGGGTGTCATCAGAAGAATCATCACCATCATAATCCATCTAGCTGAAAGGAACCAAGCTCTAAGGGGCCATACAAATGTCTTGTTTGATAGACATAATGGAAACTTTTTAGCACAGACTGAATTAATGGCAAAATTCGATCTGGTCATGAATGAACATGTGCGAAGAATCCAGAACCAGGAAACCAAAGTGCATTGCTTCAGCATTAACATCCAAAATGAGATTATTGCATTGGTCGGAGACAAAGTAGTTGAGGAGATAACCAGAAGGGTAACTAAGACTAAATACTACGCTGTCATAATGGATTGCATTCCTGATATAAGCCACACAGAACAACTCTGTTGTTCTGCGAATTGTGAACTGTGAAACATCTGTTGGTGCTTCTATCAATGAACACTTCATTGGCTTTCTTGGTGCAAAAGACACAATCGGAAAAGGCCTGTTCGAGATGCTTCTGGAAAAGCTGGAAAAACACAATCTAAATATTGCAGACTGTCGTGGCCAATCATACGACAATGGGAGCAACATGATGGGACACAAACAGGGGGTTCAGGCAAGAATAGTGCAGTTGAACATCAAGGCATTGTGTGTTCCCTGCAGAAGTCACACTCTGAATCTCATTGTGTCAGATGCAGCAAAATCCTCTGTGCTGTCTATGTCTCTCTTTGGTATTTTGCAGAGACTGTACAACCTTTTTAGTTCATCTGTGTCACGCTGGGCAATCCTGCAACAACATGTCAAGAACCTCACAGTGAAATCCTTATCAGTGACAAGATGGGAGGCGAGGATCATGAGTGTGAAGGCTGTGTGGTACCAGATGCCAGAGATGGTGCAAGCAGCATCTGCACTGAAGTAGTTTGCTTTGGAAAAGAAGGGCTCTCAGGTAATGTCCTCAGCCGAGGGCATACAGGGTGAGCTAATGACCTGGCAGTTTCTGCTACGCATGGTGATCTGGTATAATGTTTTGTACCAGATCAACCATGCTAGCAAAATATCGCAAAGCCCCACTGTTTCCCTCAAAACAATAAGAACAGAACTTAGAGGAGTCACAAACTACCTTACAGAGTTCAGGGAAGTGGGCTTGCTTCCTGCCAGACAGAAGCAAGAGAAATTGCAGAGAGCCTAGGGATTGACATGAAGTTTCCCGAAAAGAGAACAAGAAGAAAAACAAGGCAGTTTCTATATGAGGGCAGAGAAGAAACATTTTCTGCACCAGATGACCTCTTCAATTGGGAGTTTTTGGTGGACAGCGCCCTCAGCAGCGTCACTACCAGGTTCTCAAAGATGGAGGAAATTTACAACTTGTATGGTTTCATTTTCTCCAAAGAAGAAATGACAGAGGCATTGAAGTCTGGAAGGCTTGAGAAGCAGTGCCTGAATGTGGAAAAAACTATGGATGACATTGATGGAGAAGAGATGGTGATGGAGATTAGGGCTGCTATCCACACATTCCCTGATGAGTGTGCCTCCTCCCAAGAGAGATGTTGGACTACATATACAAGGAGGACCTTCTAGATCTTTATGGGAATCTCAGTATTGCCCTGTGGCTCCTGTTAACATTTGCTATCACTGTTGCGAGAAGCTTCTCAAGCCTGAAGCTTATAAAGACTTATCTGAGGTCCACCATGAGACAGGAAAGGCTTTCAGGGCTGGCTCAAATCTCTATAGAACAGGAGGTCAGAAGATCTTTGGACCTGGAAGATCTGGTGACAGCGTTTGCTGCAGCCAAGGCATGAAGGCAGCACTTCTACAAGGTTATGTCAGGGTTCAGAGTGATCACACTCACTGTCACATCACGTCTGCTTATCAATCATCACTCTCTGTTTGGAGAAGCACTAACAATGCCCTGTGAAAAAATGAAATGAATAAAGATTTGAAATGAATGAAAATGACATTTGAAATGGATGAAAACAAAAGAAGACCTAAAAATAAACCTCAAGAAAACACGAGAGGAACAGAGAGGACAAATACAGGGGAGAAATACAAGCTTGATGATATGACTTTGATGAAAAGAGAAATCTTGTCCAACTAGAATGTCAGCAAAAAGATATTGTAATGTGAAGATATTGTAAGATACTGTGAAGATACTGTAATGTGAAATGCAAAAGCCCATTTGAGATAATTCTCAGGCACTTTGGGGCTTACAAGCTTGATGGTGATATAACTTTGATGAAAATGAAAGAAGATCCTAAAAATAAACTTCAAGAAAACATGAGAGGAACAGAGAAGACAAGAGGGGAGAAATGTTTTTTTTTATTTGATGTTCCTATTTGATTTTACATACAGTATTTAGATGTTGTTGCTGCTTCTACTGTTATTGTTATGTTTCTGTACTACTGTTATTTATTGTTTTTTAATAAATGATGATTTTTGAATAGCACAGTTGACTGAATGCATTTTTTGACTGAATTGACTGAATGCATTTTTATGGGGGTGTGGTGGGGCTGTGTGTGTGTATGTGTGTGTGTGTGTGTGTGTGTGTGTGTGTGGGGTGCGGCTCAATGGTCTTCTTTGCCTGGGACCCCCAGAATCTAGGATCGCCACAGCACCCAGTACTGGTGTGCGAAGATGGTGGCACAAACATTTGTGGCAGCCTCACCCAGTACCGTCCATGCAGTGTCTTTGTCTACATCTAGGTTTGTTTTGTCTTTGTTTGATGGCTGGGAGACCCGGTGCTGGATTGGCTGGGAGAGCTTGCTCTGCTGCATCCTGTTGGCCCAGGGACCATGGCCTTGATCAAAGCTGCGCTCAAAGAGGTAACACCAAGGGCGGTGTGACAGGACATGGAAGCTGGGCCGGCTAAGCTAACTGCTAGCCCATGCAGACCAACAGCTCCGATAACACCAAGGACAGTCTAGCAGTGTCCTCATCTAGTGTTGACTGTGTTTTAGTGTCATCATGTGGAGTGCGGGGAGGTGTGTTGAAAGTGCCTGGCTCGGAGAACTGGCGTTGAATCGGCTGGGGGAGTCTGGTCTGCTGTGTCTGGTGGGCCCAGGGACCATGGACCTGCCGGAGTTGCATCTGCGGAGGAAACACCGAAGGCGGTCTGATAGGACGCGGAAGCAGGGCAGGCTAAGCTAACTGCTAGCCCTACAGACCGGCAGTTCTGACAGTCATCCTGGCTGGTGTTCGTTCTCTGGATAGTGGAATTTTTGGACTGTGTTGTACTGCGTGGGCTGTGTTGTTAACTGTTTGTGTGTTTTGTTTTTTTGGGGGGGTTTTTTTGTTGCTTTGTTCTCTCTGTTTTTGTATGTTTTTGGTGGTGTCGTTTTTGGGAAACTTGGGATGTGTGTTTTTGTCTTTTGTGTCGCACTACTGTGGGTTGGGGGAAGTGGAATTTCGTTTCTTTTGTGTATGCAAGTACATGAAAGAAATGACAATACATTTTCCTGATTCCTGATCTTAGCCACTACACCTTAACCCTGATCTTAGCCACTACCTAACCTTAACCCTGATCATAACCACTACCTATCCTTAACCCTAAACTTAACCACTTCCTAACCTTAATCCTAAATTTAACCACTTCCTAACCTTAACCCTAAACTTAACCACTACCTAACCTTAACCCTGATCTTAACCACTAGCTAACCTTAACCCTGATCTTAACCACTACCTAACCTTACCTCTGAGCCTAACCATGACATAACCTTAACCCTGGTCTTAACCACTACCTAACCTTAACCCTAATCTTAATCACTACCTAACCTTAACCCTAAATTTAACCACTACCTAACCTTAATCCTAAACTTAACCACTCCCTTACAGGCGTAATTTATGGGGGGGGGGGGGTCAGGGGGGACATGTCCTCCTCAATATTTAGAAGAGGTGAATTTGTCCCCCCCAAAAAATATATCATGAATGATAATGTTAACTCCCTCGCCAAAAAAAGTAAAATAAAAACACAGACAGTCGAACTACTTAAAATGTCATTCATATTTGTTTTCCAACGATTTCATACACCCCTAAGCTTGGACCATACCATTTTAACCTTGCCGACCTCGTTGCTGTCTTGCAGTTGCTCCTGACAACCAGGAGACCGGAGCATGAATGATCGTGTAAGCAAGTGTAAGTAACGTAGCTAGCCAGCTTGCTGGTCTAGCCCAGTACACCACCCTTTCTCACCTTTGGGGTTTCTGAGTTAGATTTTCTTACATATTTCCGGATGAATTATAGCCTTATCTAGTTTATAACTTGTGTTTGGGGTTATCAGTTCAGACCCCCTCTCTAACTAGCTAGCTAGCTAGCTAGCGCTTGCTAACAGTAGCAAGTTGCCGGAGTTGCTGCCGGAAGTGGTGCTGGTGGCCCAGTAGGGGGCAGTCTTCCCTCTGGCCCTAAAAAACAAAACAAAAACAAAAAACACACCAAATCCCAATGCCCCAGTGCATTGACGGAGACACTGTGCTGTAGGCGATGCCGTCCTTCGGATGAGACGTTAAACCGAGGTCCTGACTCACTGTGGGCATTAAAGATCCCATGGCACTCATCGCAAAGAGTAGGGGGTCCCCCGGTGTCCTGGCAAAATTCCCGACCTTGCTCTCTCCATCTGGTCACCTAATCTTCTCCCCCATTAATCGGCTCAATGATTCCGCCGTCTCCACCTCAAACTGATGTGTGATGAGCGTTCTGGCGCAAAATGGCTGCTGTGCATCTCTCAGGTGGGTGCTACACATTGGTGGTGGTTGAAGTGAGTTACCCCCTTCAATGTGAAGCGCTTTGGGTGTCTGCAAAACCACTATATAAATGTGATTATGATTATTATTTCAGATCCCACGCTCAACCTGTCCCATTTTCGGAGCCGTCGGCCGCCCTGCCGATGCTCAGCCTGTTTCAGATCCCGAGCCCTCGGCTGTCCTTGCTGATGCCCACCCAGATCCTGAGCCGTCGGCCGCCCTTGCTTCTGCCCACCCAGATCCTGAGCCGTCGGCCGGCCTTGCAGCCCTTACCGATGCCCACCCAGATCCCGAGCCGTTGGCTGCCCTTGCTGATACCTGCCCAGATCCCGAGCTGTCGGCTGCCCTTGCTGACGCCCACCCAGATCCCGAGGCGTTGGCTGCCCTTGCCGACGCCCACCCAGATCCCGAGCCGTTGGCCGCCCTTGCCGACGCCCACCCAGATCCACAGCCGTTGGCCGCCCTGGCCGACGCCAACCAGATCCCGAGCCATTGGCCACCCTTGCTGACGGCCACTCAGATCTCCAGCCGATGGCCGCGCTTGCCAACAACCTCTCAGATCTCCTGCCGTAGGCCGCGTTTGCCAACGACCTGCCAGATCTCAACCCGTCGGCCGCGCTTGCCGACGCCCTGCCAGATCTCAACCCATCGGCTGCGCTTGCCAACCTAACAGACCTCCAGCTGTCAGCCACACCCTCCCCAATGCCCTGCCTGTGCCCCAGCCAGTGGTCGTCTTTGCCGACCCACAGCTAAACCTCCAGCTGCCGTCTTTGCTGACCCACAGCCAAACCTCCAGCTGCCTGAAGTAGTGGGGTCCTTGGTTTTTGGGTTCTTGGTGGGCTGTTACCTATAAATTTTGAGGTTGTCTGGTTCCAGCCCTCCCAAGAAGGCCAGCTTCCCACATCCTGAATCCTGTGGGGTCCCGACTTCACAGTCTACAGCATCTCCTGTTGCCCCACTTCCTGCATTCCCTGTGGGCCTGCCTCCAGTGGGTCAGCTCCCCGTGTTTCCTCTGGCTCCGTTTCCAGAGCCTTCGAAAGCCCCTCCTCCTATGGTTCCAGAGGCCCAACTTTCAGCTTCCTGTGAGGCTGGTTCCTGTTCCCTCAGTCCCAGGACTTCTGACCAGATTCCGCTGCACTCTGTCCAGCCACCCAAGCGCTGCCCTCCTGATTTCCTGGCTTCTGGTCAACCTCCTGAGCGGTCCCACCCCTGTTGTCAGCATCCCAAGTGGTCCCGTCCATGACGCCAGCTCCCCGAGTGGTCCCACCCACGCCGTCGGCCTCCTGAGCAGTGCTGCCCACATTGTCGGCCTCCAGAGAGGTCCTGCCTTCATCAACGGCCTCCCAAGCAGTCCTGCCTATGTCGCCAGCCTCCAGAGTGGTCCAGTTATACCGCCGGCCCCCTGAACGGTGGTCCTGTCCACATCGCCGGCCTCCAGAGCAGTACCACCCTCGTTGTCGGTCTCTAGGTCATCCACTCGAGTAGCCTTGCAAGTCTGGTTGTCCTCCTTCCTGTCTGCCAGAGCTGCTCCCCCTTTCAGTCCTGCATTCTGGTCGCCCTCCAGATGGGTTGCATCCATGAGTCTAGTTCCCAGATTATTTGCCCCTGAATCCCTCCTCCTCCTCCACCCAGCCTGCTCGGTGTTCTTGATTGGCTTGTTGGAAGGTCTGGAATCTGTCCCTTGGGGGGGGGGGGGGGGTACTGTTATGATGTCTGAGTCTTTCGTTTTAGTTTAGTTCCGTCTCTTATTTTCGGCAGTCATGATCTTCCATAGGTTGTCAGCTACTTGTTACCTTTTATTTTGAAGTTCACCTGTCTTGTCAGTTCCTGCCCCTGGTTTTGTCCTCAGTCAACTGTTTCCCAGACCTGGTCCCCATTTCCTCGTTAGCACCCCAGATCTTATACTCCCCTGGTTTCCCTGCGAGATTGTCTTGTGTACAGCCAAGCTATCCAGCGTTCTCTAGCCTAAGTTCTATCTGTTACCATGTTTGAAATCTTTTGCCTGTTCCTGGACTTTGTTTCTCTGCCTGCCCGCCATCAGATCTGATTGCCTGTTTGGACTAACTTCCCCGGTGCTTTGAACCAGTTTTGCCTGTCTGCCTGCCCTTGACTATTAAACTGAGTGTTCTGGAACTTTTTCCTGTCCGAGTGGTGCGTTTTGGGTTCTCTTTTGTCAGTTTCCTTGGGAAATGTGACGGTAGCAGCCATTGGGCCTCGTGTGTTAACACTAGCTAGGGTTGCCAACCGTTCCTTAAAATAAGGAATCGCTCCTTATTATATATGTATGTGTGTGTGTGTGTGTGTGTATAGTGTAAGGCACATTATATGCCCGTGCTGCCACATCCATCCAACCTCTGTCCCTCCCTGTCCCTTATTTCCATTTCAAGGAGCAGGCAACCCTACTAGAGACTGCAAAATCTGTCCCATCTCTATACAGCCACTGAAGTTTGCCTTGCGTGCGTCAGTGTGTGTTATTTATATATACAGCATGGTATGAGAATGCATTGGAATATTTTAAATTGGTTCAGTGTTGAGCAAGCTGTCAACAGCCGAATGCTGCACACCAAGCAACAGGAGCTTGCTCAGTAGAACCAATTTAAGATTCTGCAACCCATCACTTGGTTTGATATTTAATATGAAAATAGGGCTCAGGTTAAAAAAAAATCCCAGAATTTTGCTTCAAGACCTTTTTACCAGTTTTTTCAAACTTTTAATTACCAAGAAAGTGGCAGCTACTTGTCTAAAATCATTTTTAGCAACAAGGGCAATTGTGGCATTTTTCCAAATGTCAAATTTTGCTGTGGGTAATTGTATGATAAAGAATTGAAAAATGTCACTGAGCTGGACCCAAGCACCCAGGTTACTGATATTACCTGATCCTAGACTTTCACTTTTCCTTGGTCTGTCTGAAAACCTTTATGACACTCTGTACATTTATGTCAATAGTAGCAGCCCTGGTTAAATTCAGATGTGCTGTTGACCTCTTTGGTAAAATCATGAACATCAAATCCCCAACAAACTGCCAGCTGCTTGTAGGTGAAACCATCCTGTATTATTGCTGTTATCATGAGCCTGTGATGCATTTCATCCCACTCCAGGCAGCCTTAAGATAATTACTGCTCTTTAGACTAAACTCATTCCTACAACAAGTTTGACCTGAACAATATCTGCTCCGACTGCTTTCCTGATATTTGGAAAAGCCATTTTGTTGTTCCTGTACTTAAAAACAACCCCCCCCCCCATAAAGTGGACTTTCCAATTGCTTGGAAACCCATGGCTTGATACGCGAAGAGAGGATAACACCCCTAGGCTAGTAGGTATCACAGAGCACACAAAACGTGAAGCTACACACTACATCTGTCGGTTCATCGATGCTATTGGATGAATCCTGAAAGGCGGACCAGTCTGTGAAGTCAAGCTGAGCTGTCGTCACTTCCACATTCTGACCTCCACCACAAAGTCCTGTTTGTATGAAACAGGTGCACCGTATTATAGTCAGAGGATCCAAACAAAGGACCTGCAACCAATCTAGAAGCTCCCTTAGTGACGTCATAGCCAGCGCTCCGTATAGGCTGAATAAGCAACTGCCTAGGGCCTCGCTCATCCTTTCATTTATTTTCAATCTTGGAAGAAGAAAGGAATTGAAAATTGATGGTCCTTTTTCAATGCATAAATAAGGGTCCCCATTTAGTGTAGGGCGGCCCCAGAGCCAAGGTCCTTTCACCATGAGTGATAAAGGCCGTATTGGTAAAAACCGCAGTGGTTCAAATGTCGTAAATGCTTCTTATGCTCTAGTGTCATCTCATACACCTAAAATTAAATGCATCAGCTGAAAGAGTTGCTGAGACACGCAAAAAAGCAAAACAAAAATCTGCTGCAGACTTTGTATTGGCTCGAATAGTCAGTCCCCTGT
Organism: Lampris incognitus; assembly: GCF_029633865.1. Classification (NCBI taxonomy): domain Eukaryota; kingdom Metazoa; phylum Chordata; class Actinopteri; order Lampriformes; family Lampridae; genus Lampris; species Lampris incognitus. The sequence continues at coordinate 38,283,117 of NC_079224.1, read as the reverse complement.
TACAAACCTTTGGGGGACTTCTCGGGAGGTAAAAGGGTCTTACTGACAGAGATTAGCCTATGGCAGACACAGGCGCTCACATACTGTGACATAATTGCACCAGTTGTCAGTTAAAGAATAGGTTCATGATTTTTGAAGCTCGACCTCATTACAACAGCTTTTCTCAATTGCTCCGGCTTGAAACTGTTAATATTCACAAAGCTTTGTGTGCATTTGTCAATATGGTATTGCAAACACCATAGCTCACCTGCAAAAAGCCATAACTCGTCCAAAACATTTAGCTCACGCTTCAAAACAAAGTTATTGTCTCATATAAAAAGTCATTGCTCTCAAAAGGAAAAGTTCCTAAGCAATAGTGGTCAAAATGTTTAGACACCCCTGAATGTTGTTTTTGTCTCGCTAACTGAACGCTATTGTGTTTCAAAGCGAATACTACTCAGATAAAGATTTCAACAAGGCTGAGGTACAAGGTTCAACAAGGTACAAGGTTTTACATTACATATTGCACACACTTTTCCGTGGAAGTGTTTACTGTAAATGTATTTATGTTAAGTAACTGACAGTGCACAGTAATTAGAAAACTTCAGCACAATATAGTACAAAAATACATCAATGCAAAAAAAAAAGAAGAAGGAAAATACAGTAATGTATAGCCCAACACTAACACAGTAAAACTGGAGTGCTACACTAAATCAATCAATCAATCAATAAATCAATCAATCAACCAATCAATCAATCATATTTTATTTGTATAGCAATTTTCATACAATAAAACAATGAAATCAATAAAATCCCCCCCCCACAATGAATAAATAAATAAAAGTACAGGCAAATTTAAGTACAAACAAGTTTAAAACTTGAGTTAGTAAAATAAAGTGCCATAAACACTGATTAATTAAAAGTAACAACAGAGCAGAATATATAAAAATAGCAAAATATGTAAAACACGCACACACACACTATGAATTTAGCTGTAGGCTGTTTTGAAAAGTAAGGTTTTTAACCTGCTTTTAAATGTGTCCAGTGTGGGGGCCTCTCTCAGGTCCTCAGGCAGGGCGGTCCATCTGCTTGGGCGTAAATAGAAAATGCAGCTTCCCCTGCTCTAGACCTAGCACGAGGGATGGTTAAAAGACCACTGCCATTGGACCTGAGGGTTCTTGCTGGTTTATAAGGAATTAACATATCTTTTATATAATGTGGTGCAAGGCCATTTAGCGCTTTGTATACAATTAACAGAATTTTAAAATCAATTATAGTTTTAACGGGGGAGCCAATGCAGAGATCTAAGAACAGGTGTAATGTGCTCATACTTATTAGTTCTGGTGAGAACACGTGCTGCCGCATTTTGAATTCATTGTAGTTGGCGCACAACTGATTTTGGGAGGCTGGTGAGTAGTCCATTGCAGTAGTCTAGTCTACTTGTTATAAAAGCATGGATTGATTTCTCACAGTCTGATATTGATAGAAAGCCCCTTGGTTTTGAAATGTTTTTAAGATTGTACAAGGCTGATCTTGTGAGTTGATTGATGTGGCTCTTAAAATTTAGATCACTGTCCGTGATTACACCGAGATATCTAGCTTCACCTTTGCACTCCAGAGACAGAGAGCTGAGATGAGCTGCAATTCTCTGTCTCTGTGTCTTTGCACCAAAAATAAGTATTTCCGTCTTGTCTTTGTTCAGTTGTAAAAAGTTATCTGACCTCCTAAAGACTCCACCTCACTGGATGTACTGTCAATCCTGTCTGTCTGGCCACAGATTTTCATCGCCATCACATCTGATATTTTCCCTTACGATGCAATGGGGGGGGGGGGGATCTACTTGTATGCTGCAACCATCCCCTGCAGTGTCCTGCTGGAAAGTCATCACAAGTGGCATCCATTGCAGCAAGCAGAGACATTTGGTCTTGAGACCGATGATCATACACCTTCCACCGCCTTGCAGAAAATAATTGGATTCAGGAATGGAGAATATGGTGGAAGGAACCCCATCAGCATCCTTTGGTGGACAGCAAACCATTCCCTGATGACGATTGCATGGTAGAAGCTTACATTATCCCACACAATTACAAAAGTTGGCAAGTCATGCCTTACCAAACCTCTCCCATTCTCAGGGATAAGATCTCTGTAGAGGGTGTCCAGGAACGTCAGGAGCTTCTGGGTGTTATATGGGTCAATATTGGGGATAATCTAGCCTCTTGATGCCGGGCACATCCGTGTTGTGGGTAGAGGGACACATATCTCCATACTTCTTGTTGGTGAAGATGTCAACACCAACCAAGTTAACCTTTGCATGTCTGTGCTTGCCAGTCTTGGAGGTGGACATCTCAACAATTTTGCAAGGGTGCCCTTTCAGCACCACAAAGCCATTCTTGCGCAGAGCAGAGCACTGCATGGGGTAGGTGGTGGAGGCACCAGAGTCAACGGGTTCGAAATCAGTCTCAGGATCTGCCATAGCGCAATGGGTCAGGGGTGCTTCCAAGAAAAAGAGGACCGGAACTGCACAGGCGCGACCAACTTTGCTGTGGCCTTAAATAATAATTTAAATAATGGCATTTGCCACAACACAAGAGGAAGTCCGTGGATTTGTCCGCTGTAGGTTATTTCATTCCTGGCAAACGAGAGAGCCCGGCGCATAGCCTATTGGATTCTGCTTGTTTGGGGAGCAGTGCTGACCAAACAACTCAAAGTTTGGGGTGGTGTCAAAATATGTAGGAAGATTGTCTTCACCCTCTGCTTGTCCAAAAAGACAGGACAGACGGCATACCCCTTCACTTGTGGAAAGCGTCAAGGACGAGGTTCACCACAAATATCAAAACAGGGATACCTACATTCAGGACGTACAAAGAACCGCTGCCAGTCGGCACAGGAGCGGATCCATATGGGATAATCTATGACCTTTGATAATGTCATGTATAAATATCAACAGTGACCTAATAGAAAATGGAAACCAGTAACATTTCTCTCTCGCCTGGATATCAGATTCACCTTCATACCATATGCATTAATTAAATAAGTGTTACTGGTGAGTACAAAGTGCAAGAAATGGTTAATTCGCTCTATCAAAGACACCCAGCAAAACCACCGCCGCATTGCGGGTGGAAAGCAGAGTCACATCCAAGAGTGGTTTCCATTTTGATCCGCAGACAGTTCTGATGAGAGGAAAATTATGCACGACAACGTGTTGGCATGATTCTCGGGACTTAGTCCAGCTGCATCCGAGGGCCTCCTCCTATGCGCTGTCAGTGCAGTGACAGCACATGGAGGGGGAGGGGGCGGCGGATCCAAAGTGGGCTACCTCAGAAGAAGAATGACAAACTTGCAACAACAACATACCCTGATGGAAACTTCTCCTGTGGATAAGCACACATCTAAATTCAACAGCATAGGAAACACTTTAAACAGCACAGTACAGGCCTCCCTCCGGCCGTAGGTGACACCTCGTAGCATGCTGCCCACCAATTCCCATCCTCCCTTTTACCCATCTGTTGTTGTTGTTGTCTCATCTCCTCTGCTCACTCCTCCTGTTCTGAGTTGTTTTTGTCTCCTGTCTCGCCACCCTTGATCTTTATTGGTCTGGTCTGTTCTCTTCTTCCTCTTGCTTAGTACAAGTTGTGCAAAACAGAGAAGAAGAGATGCAATTATCAACTTGTTACGCTCCATAGGACAGTGTATGCAGCAGGCGCTCGTTACTCCTCATTTATCTCAACTGCTCTTCTCCTGTTGTGACCATCTGTTATCCTTTTGTTTTTGTCTCTCTTCTTTTTTCCTGTTTGGTCTTTCCTTTCGTCTCTTGTTGAGTCCTAGGTAGACACAGTATAGAATTTCAATTATGAGCCTCGCGACCCTGAGAGCAGGATCAGCGGTTTGGATAATGGATGGATGGATGGATTCTGAATAAGACATGTTGCTCTGCCAGATATCCAATCTTTGAAAAGCCATTTTGCGCTGGGACACTACGAAGATGCATTTTGCAAGCAGTTATACTGTCATGCTATAGCCTTCAGTGTTAAGCTGCCATATCCAAGCTATCACTCAGGCTTTGGCACTTTTTCTCCTCTTGTCCATCCATTATCCAAACCGCTTATCCTGCTTTCCCTAGGGACAATTTATTATGGCCAATGCACCTGACCTACATGTCTTCGGACTGTGGGAGGAAACCACAGCACCCGGAGGAAACCCACACAGACACAGGGAGAACATGCAAACTCCACACAGAGGACGACCCAGGACGACCCCCCCCCCAAGGCTGGACTACCCCGGGGCTCGAACCCAGGACCTTCTTGCTGTGAGGTGACCACGCTTACCCCTGCACCACAATGTCGCCCCTTTTTACATCTTATCAAAGCTGTAACCCACTGGTGCTGGAGCCTCTCTACACACCCTGGGACTCTGCGTTGTGTTTCTTTTATGTGCAGTGGGGTACTGTGCAGAGAGAAGAAAGCACCGGACACAGGGGTTCTGAGTTGCGGTTGAGACCTGGTGGCACTTTATTGGCTCACAACAGCTGCTGGTCCACAACCTTACGAGGTAGTCCAACACACTAAAAGTTTAGAAAACCTGTTCCATTGCAAAAGTGCATGGTGCAACAACAAATCACTGCATGTTAAATTAAATAAGACATTCATAGCATATGATCTAGTGTGAAAATAAATTAAACGACTTAAGATAGATAACAGACAACCGAAAAGCTAACTTTACATCCTGCACCATTTCCACTGAGTCCCTGGTACTTTTTCGCCTCTTGTAAGAAAATCTAAATTTGTTTCTTTAGCTCTACTCAAAATTGCATGACAGCAATGCTGGCGCCCCCCCCCCCCCTTTATGCACACACAAACATCAATACGCAGGAGGCTGAACTTCTTTTGTGCCTTTTTATATTTTATTCTCTACTTCAAGAGTGCTTCAGATATCTCTGGCTCACCTTGGACAGCAAACTCAGTTCCAATCATCATCACATTGACATCCATGAATGCTGCCATGCAGCAAAGACTCCCTGTTATCCATAAAGTGAAAGCACTTTCGGTTGACCCCCCCCCCCCCCCCACGCACACACACACACACACACACACCTTCTGTTGCCATTCTACAAAAATATAATTCAACCCATACGACTGTACTGCTCCATCTACTTCAATACCAGATCAACTACCACCAGCAAGAACAAACTCAACCATGTCTCACCAGCTATCTCCAAAATCCTTAGCCTTCTCACCCCCAAACTGCTTATGTATTAAAGCAAACGACCCCGTGAACCCGGGCATCCCCTCAACGCAATCTTCACTTAATTCCCATCCAGTCATCGCCCATAGCCCAGAGAAGAGTCTGGTTTGCAGGGGTTTCATCCTCTCTGCCATAGCAGCTCATTATATGCAGTTACATTATACACGTAGTAGGCCTTTAAAGTAGTACCTCTGTACTCCGAGTGTATCCATATGTATTAATGTATGGAAGTACAGAGAAACAATAAAGACTTTGTCTGTCTATCCATCCATCTATCTATCTATCATACAAATTGACCAAACCACTGCCACCACCAACACGTCTCCATTCTTGCGCACATTGCGCTCACGACATTGCGGTTAGACTCAACTGCGGTAAAAGCCTATGGATGGGGGGTGGGGGTGGGGGTGGGGGGGAGAGATAGTCTGTGGGCTTTAGGCAGTCGCGTAAGGTTAGCGACGGCTTCACAGAGCAATCTTTCATTATCATTAATTTAGCCTTCAGTTTACAGATTAGCATTTACTGTGCGCCACATCCATGCGCCGCAGCCGTCTGCGGCGTCGCCCCCCCCCCCCTGCACATGAGCTGAAACGAAGCCCTTATCTATCCTACCAAAGTACATGGAATATAAGCCCAGAAAACAAATCTGAAGTTGTTACGGACTGTGGCAATGTCTAACGAGCAGAACTTTCATGCCCCCTTGAAGGAGCAAGGTGTGCATCCTTCAACGCTATAATGCAAAGTAAACACTGGAATTGACAGTCGGTGTCATTTTAAAAAAAAACTTCGACAGCAGCTACAGTGCTGCTTGAAAGTATGTGAACCCCTTGAGCAGTTTAGGTGTTTCTGTTGTTTTACCATGATTTTCTTCTTTTATCATCACCGGTTTTTATGTATGAAATGTCAGATATATGTTTATCAATTGCATGTACTTGTTTAGTGGTACTTTTTTAAGTAGCCCAAAAACTACATGAAACATGGAATTAGTGTATGTGCAAAAGTAAGTGAACCCCCATTTGCATTGGTTAAGTCAAGCAGGTAACAGACTCAGACGAAACACATTTGGGTGCTTAATTAATCATTTAGGCAGACCAATAAAATGAGACATCCTTGGGAAAGGGTTTGGCCTGCACTAATTAAAAGAGAGAGGAAACTAACCAAACCACTGTGGTCCCATACAAATCAACAATGCCGAGAGCAAAGGAGATATCCGAGGACATGAAGAAGAGGGTAGTGATAGCCCATCAGTCTGGGGAGGGCTATAAGACCATCTCCAAAAGATTCCAGCTCCATCCATCCACTGTAAGACAAATAATTTACAAATGGAGGGCCTTCAACATGACAGCAACTCTGCCTAGAAGTGGACGCCCATCAGAACTATCACCCAGAAGCACCAGAAAACTAATAAATCAGGTAAAGGCCAACCCACACATCACCTCTAGAGAGTTGCAGACCTCTCTGGTAGCATCTGGGACAAATGTGCATGTGTCTACAATCACACGAAAATTGAATAGCCATGACATTCATGGGAGGGTTGCTAGAAGGAAGCCTCTGCTCTCAAAAAAGAACAAAGCTGCCCATTTCAACTTTGCCAGAGAGCACTTGGACAAACCAGAGACCTTCTGGAAGTCCATTCTCTGGACAGACGAGTCCAAAATAGAATTATTTGGTCACAATCAAAACCATCATCTTTGGAGAAAAGCCAACACTACATATGAAGAAAAGAACCTCCTCCCAACAGTGAAGCATGGTGGTGGAAATGTGAAGGTCTGGGGCTGCTTTTCTGCTTCTGGACCTGGACGACTCCATATTTTCCAAGCAACCATGGATTCTCCGGCATATCAACAAATTCTTGACCAGAATCTCCTGCCATCAGTCAGGGAGTTGAAGCTGGGACGGAAATGGATTATGCAACAAGACAATGACCCAAAGCATTCCAGCAAAACTACAAAGGAATAGCTTCAGAGAAAGAGGATTCGTACTCTGGATAGGCCCAGTCAAAGTCCGGACCTTAATCCAATTGAAATGTTGTGGCGAGACCTGAAGAAGTTGGTACATACCAGATGTCCCTCCAACCTCTCTCAACTGGCTGAGTTCTGCAAGGAGGAGTGGGCAAAAAGCCCCATAAGCAGATGCGAGAGACTGGTTAGTGGTTACAGAAGACGTTTGGTTGAAGTAATGGCTGCAAAAGGAGAAGCCACAAGCTACTAATACAAGGGTTCACATACTTTTGCACATGTTACATTTTCAGTTTTTGTGAAATAAACCACCTTTGCTGAATTAAATAATGAAAATATATCTCTTTTTGTGTGTATGTCCATTATTTGGAAGGTGTGCTTTACAAATTGGGATTTGGATGTATGTGTAATAAGCTTATTTTAATGTTTTTTACAAAAACAGTGACCATGTCTGGAGGGTTCACAAACTTTCAAGCAGCACTGTATGTCCATAAACGAGAACAGTTTTATCAGTCTGACATACACAGATCTGACAACAGCCTATATTTAAAACTGCACTCGCAGTGATCTCTGCACTTAAAATGATCCGAGAGTTTGTGGTAGGTACATAAAAATAATATTTAGACGGTATGGCCATATAAGACCATATATAGTCAACCATTTGTTCACCTCTCCTCGTGGGTAAACATTACGCAGCAAAGTCTATATGTATATAACTACTCGAGTTGGTAAAGAGCAAGGGAGGGGTGTAATTTCCCGTAACATAAATCATTCTGATGACCTGAAGTCTATAAAATCTGAAGGGGTAGACAGAGGCGAGCGCAGGAGTGCAGGTGTTATATCAAACTCTGTTTCCCCGTTGAGATCTGTTTCCCCCAGCCGGGCGCAAGGGTTCGTATGGAAACAGGTTAGCCATCGGTTGCGATTAGGTTAAGGTATGCGTTACGTCAAGTTTAGGGTTAGGTCGAGGTTGAGGTTGGGGCTAGGTTAAGGTTAATCAAGCGTCCCGGTGTTGTATCGAACTCTGGCTGGGAGGGGGGGGGGGGGACAGCTCTCGACGGGGAAACAGAGTTCGCTACAACACCAGCGCAGGTTGTCGTGGGGGGTATAAAAACGCACGTACTGGAGGTTCACCGCATTAAGTGGGGCAGGAGGGAGCCAGCTCTTTCACCGCCACTTCGTGGGGGGAAAAAAATGGTCCAAAGCTACACAGGATTTCTCCCCCCCCTCCTCCTCAACATCCATCGCTGAAAGCTGAAAACCAGAACGTGCTTACTTTGAAAACGAGTGTGTTTTGCTGCCAAGGATGGACAAGGATCAAGACTTACACAGCAAGAAATGATTTTTTTTTAAAAAATATGGATTAATCGTAATGCATTCCCTCCTCTGCATCAACAGTTTGCAGGAGGAAAAACTGTTGACCTTGTGAGAACTTGCGAGTAACTCGTCCCTTAATTAGTTGCTCGGCGGCAGCCTAATTACCGCCATGCAAACCAACAGCACCGCCGTGCTCCTGATGGGACTGATGAGCGCTTGCGGGGAGGAGGAGGAAGAGCAGACGAGCCCAAGGCAGATGAACGACCTTAAGGTGCCTTTTCACAACCGCTCCTTAAACTGCTGGCTGCACCTCCTCTCCAAGGAGTCCCCGTTAGAAGTGCACGGAGACAGCGCGAATTTGGCGGTAGGTCTGAGGACGTAAAGGGAGAAACGGGACGATGCATATTACCGCTGCAGGGGGGGTTTAATGGGACGCCACCCATTCTGTTAAAACAAACTGACAAAAAATAACCCGCTTGTAAAACTGCCATCCACCCTTTCCACCCCTTTTGGATTAATGGTGCCATGTGTGACACGTCTACAGTACGTATAAAGAAACCAATAGCTCCGATTGTGTGCTCTCGAGAATTAACGACCACTGCTGGGTTAGTCAAGAGCTCTAGAAGAGCGTGTCAGTTACTCCATTTCGAATTCACTCCAACTTGACCTGTTTTTGGCTTAAAGTGCGTGGCAGCCGATTCCTTCTGTGGACTGTGTGGTGAATGAACAAGGTGATAAAACAAATTCTCGACACAGTCAGAAGTATGAATCATGAATGTAGAATTACTAAACAAAAACCACGATATGCAAGGATATAAATGGGAGGGAAGTATAATCAGTTTAAAAGGTGATTGTTGTATTTTGAAGTCCCCCCCCCCCTCCCTCCTCACCCCATCCTTCCACCCACCACCATGGGTGTCCCCCGCCATCCCTCTTGATTTACAAATTGACCTCTGTCTATTCTTGGTCAGATTAATCCATCCATCCATCCATTATCTGCTCAGGGTCGCGGGGATGCTGGAGCCTATTCCAGCAGTCACTGGGTGGCAGGCGGGGAGAAACCCTGGACAGGCCGCCAGGCCGTCACAGGGCCGACAAACACACACACACATTCATACCTAGTGACAATTTAGTGCGGCAGATTCACCTGACTTACATGTCTTTGGACTGTGGGAGGAAACCGGAGCCCCCGGAGGAAACCCACGCAGACACGGGGAGAACATGCAAACTCCACACAGAGGACGACCCGGGATGACCCACCAAGGTTGGACTACCTCGGGGCTCGAACCCAGGACCTTCCTGCTGTGAGGCGACCACGCTAACCACTGCGTCACCGTGCTGCCTGGTCAGATTAATCTTTCAAACCTAATACAACTGTAGGTAAAAGGAAAGAAGATAATCATCTCAAGCCAATGGACGGCATGGTGGCCCAGTGGTTAGCACTGTTGCCTCACAGCAAGAAGGCTCTGGGTTCGAACCCCAGGCCATCCCAGGTCCTATCTGTGTGGAGTTTGCATGTTCTCCCCGTGTCTGCGTGGGTGTCCTCTAGGTGCTCCGGTTTCCTCCCACCATCAAAAAGACATCCATGCTGGGGTTAGCACTGCTGTTTGTGCCCCTGACCAAGGCAATGGAAAGAAGAACTGGAGTTGGTCCCCGGGCACTGCACCACAGCTGCCTGCTGGTCCTATCCAACAGGATGGGTTAAATGCAGAAAACACAATTCATTGTAACTGAACAACTGTACAATGACAAAATAAAGTGGCTTTCTTCTTTCTTCCTCTCAATTCACTGAATAGGTTTTGCATGGAGTGCAAGAGAAAGACACTTGCAGGACAGAGCCACCTCACCGGTGCCCTATAACGATATACGTAGTTTTGTTACTCATTGTATGACATGAACCATTACACCCTCTGATTGTGTTTGTGTGGGCACACAATCATGTGTGCTCAATAGTGACCAATATACAGACCCAAGTTTAGCCTGAAGCGTGCCTATGCATCTGTGCCAGACTGTCCTTGGAGACTAGTCATGTATTCATATCTTGCTGTGGTTTTCTCACTGACAGGTGCGAGTTCTTGTGGCTATGGTCTACCTGGTGGTGTGTGTTCTGGGACTTGTGGGTAACCTCCTGGCACTATTCCTGCTCCATTCCCACCGCAGGGGTCACCATTCATCCATTGACTGCTTTGTGATGAGCCTGGCGCTGACAGACCTTCAGTTTATTCTCACCCTGCCCTTCTGGGCTGTAGATACTGTGCTGGACTTCCGTTGGCCCTTTGGCCGGGTCATGTGTAAGATTGTGAGCTCCGTTACCACTCTGAACATGTATGCCAGCGTGTTTTTCCTCACTGCCATGAGTGTGACCCGCTACCACACCCTCTCCACTTCTCTCAAGATGGGCAGCCCTACAAGAGCCACGACTCGTGCCAAGTGGGCCAGTTTAGCCATTTGGATGGTTTCAGTGGTGGCTACTTTGCCTCACGCTTTGTACTCAACCACAGTCCAGGTACAGTCCAGGTTTGTTCGATTACATAGAGAGATCTCTTGGACTCCTGAAGTCATCATCATGATTTCTTTTGCTAGCAAGGATTCAGCATTCATTAACCCAACTGCTATTGTGTTTGCAGGTGTCTACTGATGATGAGCTTTGCTTGGTAAGGTTCTCTGAATCGGACTCAGGGCATTGGGATCCTCAGGTTCTGCTGGGACTCTACCAGACACAAAAGGTCCTGTTGGGTTTTATTGTTCCCCTGGTGGTGATCAGTGTGTGTTACCTCCTCCTCCTGAGGTTCATTCTGAACCAGCGCTCTGTGTGCAGCGCTGTGGAAGGAGGTGTGGCAGAGAAGTCGGAGAGCGAGAGAGGCCGCGACAGGCGTCGGTCCAAAGTCACCCGTTCTGTCACCATCGTGGTCCTGTCCTTTTTCATCTGCTGGCTGCCAAACCAGGCCCTGACTCTATGGGGAGTACTCATCAAATTTGATTTGGTGCCCTTTAGTAAAGCCTTTTATAATGCACAAGCATACGGCTTCCCCCTGACTGTGTGTCTGGCCCACGCAAACAGCTGTCTGAACCCTGTGCTCTACTGCCTTATTCGACAGGAGTACAGAGCTGGTTTGAAGGAGCTACTAGTTCGAATCTCTCACTCCATCCGGAACGTTCTCACACTTGCCCTGAGGGGGAGGAAAGTGGAAGGGCACCCAACCAGTCAGGCTATGATGCACAGACAGTAAATTGTGATTTGCCTCATGCCTTATGGTTAATTGAGTACTGTTTTATGAGTCAAGGTTTTAATATCCCCCTATACTGGTGTGATTTATAATGCTATTATCAAATCACATCTTTGACTTTTGTACCCAGCTAAGACTGGTAACTATGGTTATTGACCCCTGATTTGAATTTCACTCTGAGCTGAGTGTGCACACTGCAATTTTCCAGGCAACTGCCCGAGACACAATTAATCATTTGAGTTACAGCACTTGGATAACATGGTGACATAATGAATGAATAGCCAAAAATGTCCTATATTATTGAATATTAGTTGAATGAGAATTCCCTTCTGGTACTTAATCAAATATGGAGACTATGAAAAATTAATTGAAATGTAAATTCAAATTAGAAAATTCAAATACAGTCCCACAATTTGATTTTCAATATCCACATATGTATGCAAATTTTGTGTCAAAGTGAAAACTGAAATGATTTAATCCAATTAGCATTTTTGCAATTGGGTTTCAATGACTTTGAAAATGCTAATTCCAATTTGAAAACTTTAATGCACAAAAACAATAGCAATCTCATTGTCATTTAGATGTGCAACATAATCATAATTTAATATCACCATTCCCATTTACAATTCCACACTGCCATGCCCAATCTATGACAATGTGAAAATGTTCATGAAAGCAGTACGTTACATTTTCAGACCTAACCCCCTTTATGGTAACCAAAATCCAAGTGTTAATATGAATTTGAAAAGAGTGAAGAACTGATCCCCTTGAAATGTGATTTCCTTGTTCTAGCCAAAAATTCACTGCAAAAAGCTATTGCAGTAATATTTTCATTGTTCACAGATCTGTTTATCGTATGAGTTTGTAGTTTTGGACATCCTCATTATGCAATTTCTGAAGCAAATCACCTGAGAAACTGCATGACGGCTTTACACTTAAAGAAAAAAAATCCCATAGCTGTGTCGTGGAATTTCACGTCACACAAGATAAAAAACGTGCAGTTCTTTATTTGAATTGATACGACAGTTGTTTGTGACCAAGCAGTCTCATTGGACAAGACCCATGTGTTATTTACCATAACATCACAGGAGTCGCATCACTTCATTTGTATTACTTTGCCGCCATTAACAGTTTATTTAATTAACAGCTAATTTCAATGGCTGTCCTCGAGTGTCAGCGTCAACAATAGATATATTTCAAAATATCCATCAAATACCCAGACAGCCTGACTCAGGCAACGCTCACAGGGAGACGACAACAGTGAAGTGAGGAGGATCATCTGATGCTATCGCACGTCCTACAGCACAAGCCATCTTCTCTAACTGCCCCATGAATAAGTGTACAGATTTATGTATATAAACAATGATATTTCTATACTTAAAAAAGTGGCAAGCTAGGAGGTGCCCCAGTGGCTCACCTGGTAGTGCACATACCACATAAGGCTGAATCCTTACCGCAGCGGCCTAGGTTCAAATCTGGCCCGGGCCCTTTGCTGCATGTCATCCTGCTCTCTCCCCGCCCTCCCTGTCTCTCTCGCTACTATCACTATCCAATAAAGGCAGAAAATGCCAAAAAATAACCTTAAAAAAGCAGCACGCTAGCTAGCAGTGTTTACTAATGTTGTAATTGAAACCATGTTTACTGTGTTATTTATAGTGTTACAAATGTTTGCTTATTTAGAGGTGCTACTAGCTAAGCAAGTTTATATGCTAGTGACAATAGCGTCTACTTCAATGCTTAGAATACAGCATTGGTATTTGGTTGCACAGCAGCAGTTTTGGCGGAACTACTTTTTTTGGTGGAAGGAGCAGCAAATATTAAAAACATATTAAACAATGTTTCTGGGTTGCTTTACATTGTAAAACTGTTGTATAAAGGCAGAACATGGCTGTGTGTCATCGAGAATAACGGCTGTAACTCGGCTAATGCTTGCAACTCAATCCCAGCAGAGATGTTATTCGCTTAAGAATGCAATTACGGGTGCAAACTTGTAATATAACATGTTATTTTCTTTATGTATTTTGTAGCGCAACCACCACAAAATTTCGGTTGTAAATTTGACACCACAAACTCGACAACGCGAATTCTACTGCTACATACTACTTAATGCTAAGTGCTATCTTGTGCATCAGAAGAGTCAAACTTTGGTACAAAAAATGGGAAAATGATTTGTAGACTTGAATCTTTAAGGCACAGTGAGTAGAGAGGACAGGAAGAGGTGGTTGTATGGCAAATCAATGCAGCAATAAATAACTCATCCACTCATGCTCCAAGACTTGTGTTTTGTTTCCTATACTAGTACGTGTACATTGTAAATGTGTTTTAAAAAAACAAAACAAACAAAAACCCAGATAAGCACAAGCTGTAGCGTAGGCAGAAATCCTAGCGTGGGTTGGCACTGAGAAAATCAGGTGGGCCTAGCCCATCCAAGACCAATCATATTCAATAGGTTCTGAAATGCATGTGTTAACCAAAATTGACAATTACATCTATACCTGCCTGAATGCAACACAGTTTAATCCTACAAGGCTTATACATCAGAGGTAATGTTACAGGCACCAAGACGAACATCAACAGCATGGTATAGCCTGGCACGGCGGCCACATATTCTCTCTCTCTCTCACACACACACACACACACAGCTTATAGATGCAACAGCGTCATTAATCATTATCTGTGGATGGAGGTACACTGGCACCAACATACCCAGTATCATTACAGATGATACTTGAACATAGCCTGGCATGGCGGCCACATAAACCACACACACACACACACGCACACACACACACACACACACACACACACAAACAATTGTTGCCAGACACACACTCAGTCATGTCAACTTCCCAATAAAAGTTTTGATTACTGGCCAATGGGCCAATGGGCCTGTTATTTTACCGTCACGTGACAATACAACATATGTGAGGAGATCCGAAACACAAATTAGCCTTATACACACATACTTGCACTTAGCTGGTAGTCCATCGAGTCCAATGATGACATCCCCTCCTCGTTAACGGTGTGTTCTTTGATGACTGTAGAGTCCAATTATTGATCCACAAGTTTTATTGCACATTGGGCATATGAAGTCTGAGTTAGCAGGGGCAGGCATGGTTGTGTGTCTCCTTAGTCTTGTCTGTTGACTAAGGAGACACACAACCATACCTGCCCCCACTAACTCTGACTTCACACACACACACACACAAGCATAAAATCCAATTGTACACCCAACAAATGCTATACCCAATAAACAATAATAGTGAAATCCAGGGGTGGGCAGCATGATCCAGAAAGGCCGGTGTGGGTGCAGGTCTTTGTTCCAACCAAGCAGTTCAGTCAACCAATAGTCTTTGCTAAGGATCTTGATTTGCAGACCCAGATGTGTAACTGCTTGGCTGGAACAAAGACCTGCACCCACACCGGCCATTTCTGGATCATGCTGCCCACCCTTGATAGGGCTTGGTGTTGAACACTGACATTATTTCACCATAGTCCAACGAGTCAGTCAGTTCTCTTTCAGAGGACAGCAGGGACAAAGAGTTCAGTGTGCGTGTCATCACTGATGCCCTGATGACAGTTGTTATCCAACTAAACAGCTGCAAAGCGTCTTTCAACAGTGCAGCTTGTTATGGGTAGGGTGACGAGGGCCTGCAGGAGACGATTCATTTTGGGAAACGTGTCACTGGGGCATTCGCGGAGCACTTCAACAAGTGATGGAAAGGCCCTGTCCGCTGTGACCTTTCCCCTCAGCTGCTGTATAAACACTTCATGGTCTGCATCCTCCACAGCCATGATAAAGTGTGTGCTTGTCACCAGAGGTGTCTGACCGAGGCAAGCAGGCAGCAGTGGCTCTCATAAACCCGCAAGTGTCCGCTTTAAAACCAGTGTCCAGTTCCATGATCTGCCTGTCTAGTACATAAGTCCGTATATTTTTGGGGTCTTAGTTGTCCTTTACACGCAGTGGCGCCCCCAGACATTTTTCATAGGGGTGGCCAAATGGGGCCACTGAAAATCTTGGGGTGGCACACCAAAACCAAAAGCCATGACTGAATTTCAGGAATTCTATGATGCTGTTGTAGTATACTGTATAGGCTAGTTGAAAACTGTCAATATGACAGTTAAGAAAAATATACATTATTGATTTAAATGAACAGCACCTAATGTAAAATATCAGATAGAAGCGTATTGTGCATAATCAGAAGCATATTCTGCATATGCGACTCGTGGCTGGGGGGGCCAGCGGGGGGGCCAGGGATAGTATCAGGGTGGCCGTGGCCACCCCTGGCCACCCCTTGGGGGCGCCACTGTTTACACGTGACGCTTTGCCCACAGTAGATTCAACCCGCTCATCGCCCCAATTTAGCAACTTCCTCTTTCGAGACCCAGTGACGTCACAGCTCAGAATGTCATGTTTCTCCGTCAGACCGTCTGTCAGCGTCACTACTCATCAAAGGCATTGTCTGTATTTCTGAATGTGGTGTGGCTCTCCTTAAGACACCCAGTTAGATCAATGCGACCTGCAACTGACGCGGCGGAAGACTGCGAGCCCTTAGCGGCATAATCCCTCATTTCAAACGACGTGTTGAACGTGACAAGTAGAAACACAATTGTTCTTTTTTCGTTTGTTTGCGTTAGCTGAAGCAGAGGGTTGGCTGGAGAATCTAGCAAGGGTCTCCAAAACTGGAATAAAAGTGTGAAGATTTTACTTACTGCGCTTGCTCACGATCTCCCGTGGGACATCGCAGGGTTTCCGTTTGTTTGGAACTGGGCGTGATTTTTTTTTCGTACCCGTTTTCCGGGAACTCTGCCTCTGATTGGCTAGTACTCGTTGCCTCCGTTGATTAGGGTTAGGGTGGGCTTAGGGATAGGGTTAGCCAATCAGAGATAGAGTAGGGGCGGGTCTTCCCGGAGTACTAGCCAATCAGAGGCACTGCAGACGCGTTTCGCTATTCGCCCCATCGAGGCTCCGCCTCGTCACCTGAGAATTGTATTTTACTGCCCAATCGGGTGGCAGGAGCCGCGTAGCTCACCCCCTATAAAGCCCCTGCGTCTCCGTTACTCGTCTTCTTTTTTCTACAAGTTTCGGATTGTCCCCCCTGGTCGGCCACCAGAGAATGGCCGAGCCGGGGAGGGCTGCAGACTGACACATGCCTGCTCCGAGGAGTTTCGCCAGGAGGACGTATCATATTGTAACGTGCATGGATAAGAAGACACGCTGGCCGCTGGCTCGCGGGTCTGACCCTTTAGTCGAGCGGTTAGCGATGCCTCCTGCGGTGCGGGCGATACGGGTTCGCGTCCCGGGCGCGGCAGTTCCTGTGGTTGCGTTGCCCCCCGAATTCGCTACAATATAGAAGGATCACTCTATTCCACCCAGTCTCCCCCTCCGAACAGGCGCACCGACTGACCAGAGGAGGCGCTAGTGCAGCGAGCAGGGCACATACCCACATCCAGTTTCCCACCTGCAGACACAGGCAATATTATTTGTATAGCCCAATATCACAAATTACACATTTGCCTCAGGGGGCTTTACAGCAACACAACATCCTGTCCTTAGACCCTCGCATCGGATAAGGAACAACTCCCCCAAAAAAAACCTTTAACAGGGAGGAAAAAATAGGAAAATTTGAAGACAACAAAGCGCAGTCGAGACTAGAGGAGGTGGAGGAAGTTATCTCCTGTTGCTGTATTAGCAGATGGGTCAGGACATGGGTGCCACCGTGTTAACGGATACGAGACGAGACAGAGAGAGAGGGAGAATTTAAAAGAGCAACAAGAGCACAACAGAGGAAGGGATTAGGCTGTGAAGACGGATGCTATCAGATGGAGAGAGCTCAGAATCCACTGATTAGATTACACTGCAGTAAGTAATAAACAGCAACAGAATGCTGATGGATGGACATCTGTTGGGGCATTGAACGCCTGTAGCTGGCATCCAGTATGTGTTGTGTGACTTGTCAGCCCATATAGAATAGAGTATTGATGATTATTTAGTCCCTATGGGATGAAATAGTGCATTAACGGCTTGCTTTTGTATAATATGACATTGGTTGGTGTGTTCAAATTATTTGTTGAATCTATGTATAAAATAAATTGATAAATAACTTGTGTGCATGATGTAATCATCGCATCAAAAAATGAGAGATACCGATTACATCTTTTTTATGACCAGGACAGGAGAGAGTAGAGGAGATGAGGAGTGCGGCAAATAGATGAGACATCAAAAGAGCTACTAGAGCGATGAAGAGGAGAGTATCAGATAGACGGAGGAGACGCAGCGTTATCAGTTTGTCACGGTTCAAAAGGAGCCCTTGTCACACAATAGATGAAGCTATGAGACCAGGGTTGGTCGATTTTGAAAATTGAACAAAGCATTGGCAACACACAATCTAGCATATGACTTCCTCATCAACTTACCCCCCTTTTTTCTCCCCAATTTGCATCCGGCCAATTACCCCACTCCTCAAGCCACTGCTCCACCCCCTCTGCCGATCCGGGGAGGGCTGCAGACCACCACATGCCTGCTCTGATAGTATATGTGGAGTCGCCAGCCGCTTCTTTTCACCTAACAGTGAGGAGTTTCACCAGGGGGATGTGGCCCGTGGGAGGATCATGCTATCCCCCCTCCTGAACAGGCGCCCCGACCGACCAGAGGAGGCGCTAGTGCAGCGACCAGGACACATACCCACATCCGGCTTCCCACCCGCAGACACGGCCAACTGTGTCTGTACGGACGCCCGACCAAACCGGGGTTAACACGGGGATTCGAACCGGTGACGCAACGGAATAGACCGCAACGCAACCCGGACGCCAAGGCTTTTATTCGTTCTTTGGGTTTTACCCCATACTGCTGACAATAAAAATAATAAAGTTGAATGAGAATTCAGCTTGCACTCATTTTGCTTATTATGATTTCATGCAGTGAAAGACAGCCTACGCACCGGACCAGAACCTTTTGGTAGAGACCGGTTTCTCACATCTTCTATTCACTTTACTCTGGAATAATTTGAAAATGGTGCAAATATCAGATGAAAATCTAAAGATTTCTGAGCTGGGCTAAGCCCCCATGTTTCAGGATCCTAACAACGCCTCTGGCTACTCCACTTCGTTTGCAGTCTTAGAAAATCCTCATCCATTTCTCTCCGACTCCTACTTCCAGCCATGTCTGAACATCGTTCTCCTGCAGTGATGGCTGGTGACTCAAAACATTTGGGACGACAGGAGGAAAACTAACCCAAGACAAAATGTTTTTTTTTATGTTCAATGAAAAAATAAGCAGTAGAACAATGGCTTGCAGTATTTCTTAAAAAACAAGATAATTTGATTTTAATTTATATATTTTAATTTTACATTTAATTTATATATTTTATTTTTACATGTTATTTTAATTTATATGTTTTTATTTTAAATCTCATTCACATTTATTTATTTATTTTATCTAATTTTACAAAAACCATGAAAATCTGTAATAAAAACAAAGCAAAAATGAAGCGTGTTGTGAGTTCTCCCTGTGGGAGGGTCCCACTTGACTTTACACGCTGGGAAATTATCTTCATAGCTGCTGGGAGGCCTGTTGTTGTATTCAGACTTCCAAGAACAAAAGAGAAGTAAAGGCTGGTTGTCATCTTTCGATCTCTGTATAAGGTCAGAAGAGGTCTAGTCAGTAAAATATCAACACAAACAAGCTTTGACAGTTTAATAGGGATTGAAAAAGCACCAGGGGGGAAAAACTAAATTGAGCTACAAATACTCGTTTTCTTTGGATCTTGTAAGGTCAGAGTGACTGTTGTCACTGCTCGATAAAAAAGGGAAACGTAAGTCTGAAAAAGGAAATGTGGACTCTGTTGCCAATTGCCTTTGTTCGGGAAGGGGAACAAAGACAAAGGAAGGTTCCACCAAGGGCCAGGTTTGGACAGCTGGAGGCAGCCTGGGACTGGCAGATGCTGGTGGACGTGAGCCAACAGCTTTACGGTTCCATCAGATAGCCATCACCAACTTGAGGCCTGATCTGGTCCTGTGGTCCAGCTCCCAGCGCATGGTGTATTTTGTGGAGCTCACAGTCCCTTGGGAAGCTGCTGTGCAGGACGCTTTGGAGAGAAAGAAAATGTGATATACAGAGCTTGCAGCAGAGGCAGGACAGCGGCGCTGGAGAGCAAAGATCTGCCCTGTAGAAGTTGGATGTCGAGGCCTCGTGGCAACATCAACTGTAAGGCTGATGAGGGACCTGGGGATCAGCGGACAAGCCCTATGCCAGGCAATCAAGGAAACATCAGAGGTGGTAGGGTGGAGTAGCCAGTGGCTCTGGCTGAAGAGGAAAGACCCTAGCTGGTCTCCTAAGTAAAGCAGTTAGGCTGATGCTGAGGGGGGTGGTTCTGAGATGTCGGAACGCACAGCTTAACCTACTGGAGACATCATGGGCCCAGTCAGTGAAATGTTGATGAACGTAGGAGCCCACTTGACAACCCCAATGACAAGTGTTCTCAGCCTTTCTCAACATTGGAATAGCGTAGGTCAGTGTTTAAGTCGTCCATCAGCACTGGGAGCGGGGGAGTTTAAGAGATGGCACTTTGGATTTTAACATCAGGTCCTGTGTATTTGAAACAGTAGTAGTTCGCAATTTGCAAGTTATAATTTCTTTTCTAATATGCTACTGTATGACTCTATCTTACAGGCTTACAGGGCCGCCCATAAGGGCAGAAAAGAGGGAAGTTTTCTGGGCCCAGCTGCTAGGGCAGGGGGCATGAAGGCCAGCAATAATCATGTTCATCCTAAATATAAGCAATGATGAGCTATCTAAACAGATGGACTTTAAAGACATCATAAAGGACTTTGCATCCAGTAAGACAAGGAAGATGGCTGTATAAGAGACAAAGATGAATCCATAAGGTAAGAAATTGCATTTTCTATTAAGAAATGTGTAATGTAAGTATAGCAGGTCTTTCTTGACTTTGGTGTGTTTGTGTGTCAAAAAGCTCTATTCTGGTGTATGTGTGTGTGTCTGTGTGTGCCTATGTAACCCTGTTACTGAGTAAGTCTCAGTTAACATGTATGTGTTAAGTAGGAGAGAAAGAGGACGTGCATGCGTTGATATCAAAAAAGCAGATGGGGGGTGGGGGGGTTTACTGGACCTTTTCAGGGGCCCAGCCATTTCTGTGGGCGGGCCTGGTCGCTTACCATGAGTGTCACACGTACAATACAGTGGTGGGGAATTGAAGAAGAAATTTGGAAATTATCATTGGACCAACATGATGTCAATATTATATTCTGGTTGTCGGGAGGACATCATCTGTTGTGGCATCATTTTACATGTTTTGGCCAATAACAGATGACACAAGACAAGAGTCTTCCATGATATTGTTGATTTCCCCTCCCTCAAAACTCTGATTGGGTATTCACCAGTGCAGTCAGCTCCACTGATCGGTTCACTGATGTTCAGCACTAAGTCCAGAGCCCTCTGGCTAGACCTGCCCAAAGGGAGGTTTGTCCTCCCTTACTTCCATTCACCCTCATGTTAAAAGCTAGGAATCACAAGCCGCTGGGGCAACAACCATTTATAATGGACATCAATGGGAGGCTTGGGGAGGTCGGACCACGGGGAGACAGTTTTTGTGACTTTGAAGTGTTAAAATGGTAATATTATCAGTATTTTAACAGATTATCCTATTATGTGTATTTAGTTTTCTCTTTGAAGTTTATTCTTCTCTGAAATTTTAGGGGGGATGGTCCTCCCTTTCCTCAATGGACGAGCTGCCTCTGTTAATTGATCCTCTGTCCAGTAAAATTGTCACATCATCATCACATTTCGAATGGAAAGGATAGTGAAAAAAGTCATGGATTGCAGCTGTAAGTAGTTTCCAACTGCCTTTCTGTACCTCAGTCATGTCATTATTATTCCTACTGAAATCCGTTTTGCCCCTGAGAAATTCCCATTTTCATAATAGAGAAAAAGATAGCTGTGCCATAGATGGACTTATATTCATGCTGCTGCAAGCTTAGGCTGGGGCTGAAATGATCCTTGTGTATATAAAGAATGCTGTTTTTTTTATTCATGACAAAAGAACAACTGAAAGTTGATTCTCGTTTATTATTCTGTGTTTGATGACTATTTAATTATTGTCAAACACTTCAAGTATCTTGTCTGCTTTGCTGAACTGCTTTACAATGGTTCGTAAATAAATGTATGTACCTTGATAAGAAATAAATGTGCCAAGTTAGACAACAAAAGATTTTTAGGATGTTAAAGGGAAGCTTCATCTGTTGCAGATGTAATCTTGATTGGGGCCTATTTCCAGAACAACCCCCCTCACCCCCCCCCAAAAAACCCACAAACGAACAAAAAAGGAACCAAGACCAGGAAAATGAGGAGTCAGCCGCACAAAAGCTGGTCCACAAGTGCCCTTTTGCAACCTCAGAGTCTTAACCTAGATAACCATCATTGGCTGCCCACAACATATGGCCAGTATGCAAATATTGTGTCACAAACACACTTTACTGTTGGTGTACTATAAACCCACTCCTCCATTGTGTGCCATTGCTGTGATTTCTGACAGCTCAAAAACCTTTTTTTCTCTTACATAACATGGTTAAAATTCCTGTCTTTTCTGTCCATGGCTGACACAGAGACTCTAATACATGCATTTGTTTCATCCAGACTTGATTACTGTCATGTTCTGGTTTCAGGTCTGCCACAAGCTAGTGCTGAAAGTCTGCAGATGGTTCAGAATGCTGCAGCCAGAATCCTAACTAAATCTAGGACATTTGACCATATTGCACCAGTTCTTGCCTTCCTTCATTGGCTTCCTATCTATGTTAGATCAGAATACAAGCCGCTTCTGCTGACTTATAAAATCCCAAATGGGCTCACCCCATCTTACCTATCTGATCTCCTTAAACCGTACATTCAATCTCGAGTTCTTTTCTCTCAAAATACAGGGCTCCTGTGTGTACCCAAAGTTAAAAAGAAGTCAGCAGGTGGCAGGGCCTTTTCCTATCGGGCCCCGTTCTTGTGGAATGACCTGCCTGCTGCCATCAGACAATCACAGTCTGTTGAGTCCTTTAAGTCCAAACTTTAAACTCATCTTTTTGCTTTAACCTACAATTTAGTTGCCTTTAAGTTGAGTACTTCAAAACCTGTACTGCATGGCGGGTCGGTTTTGTGTCTCAGTGAATTTACTAAACGCTGTTCTGCCAATGAGATTATAGCGTATAGATTATGACTAATTGATGACTTGATTATGGCTAATGACTATTGCAAACTGTTCTCTTCTCTCGTGTTTTTCTCTCTCTCTGAATGATGTCTTCTCCTTTCTCTTTTTCTGTGTGTGAATGGTGTCACATGAGTCTCCCCTGTGTGCACGTGCAGTCCGTCCTCCTCCCAGGTCTCCATGGTGATGGTGGTTGCCACCTGGGCACTGCTTGGCATCCCCCTCATCACATTTTCTTTTTATACATCTTATAAATCCATATCATTTTGTTATCCTGTTTCAATGTTGTATCCTTCCCTCACTAAGATGTGTGACTAATTTTTTAAAACATTTTTACGTGGTGATGCTGGTCGCATGGCTCAGGTCCTGGGCTGTTTCAGTGGTGTCTGGACACCACTTGGCATCCTATGCATCATATTCTTCATAAATTTTATAATTCCGTTATAACTCTGTTATCTTCTTTCAATGTTGTATTGTGTAAATTGTGTACACACAACATCCATTGCACGTCTGTCCGCCTTGGGAGAGAGATCCTCCTCTGTTGCTCTCCCTGAGGTTTCTTCCTATTTTTTCTCCCTGTTAAAGGGTTTTTTTTTTTTAGGCAGTTGTTCCTTATCCGATGCGACAGGACAGGATGTTGTGTTGCTGTAAAACCCACTGAGGCAAATTTGTAATTTGTGATATTGGGCTATACAAATAAAATTAACTTGACTCAGATAAAGCCCCGCTATCCCCATTCATAATTGCTGGTACAGTATGTCTACATTCATTTCTCCTCCCTGCAGGAGGCTCTCACGTTGTTTAGAATGTTAAGTGTCGCCAAACAATCCACATCCACAGGAATATAATGGAGAACCATAAAAAACTGATTTAACAACAATCATCCATCCATCCATTATCTGAACCGCTTATCCTGCTCTCAGGGCCACGGGGATGCTGGAGCCTATCCCAGCAGTCATTGGGCGGCAGGTGGGGAGACACCCAGGACAGGCCACCAGGCCATCACAGGGCCAACACACACACACCCACACCCATTCACGCCTAGGGACAATTTAGTATGGCCAATTCACCTGACTTACATGTCTTTGGACTGTGGGAGGAAACCCACGCAGGCACGGCGAGAACATGCAAACTCCACACAGAGGCCGACCAGGATGACCCACCAAGGCTGGACTACCCCGGGGCTCGAACCCAGGACCTTCTTTCTGTGAGGTGACCGCGCTAACCACTGCGCCACCGTGCCGCCCCTAACAACAATCAGTTGCTTGGAAATCTGGGCTGAGACACCAACGTGTCTTTTGTGAACTCTGTTATCGTAGGAGCCATGTATTTGATTTGTATTTAAGTGTAATATTCTTCCGAGCATTAGGTGGTGTAATGTAAAGGCCGCGGCTGGCCACAGGAAATTTAGGTTCATACCAGTAATCACAGGGGTTGCTAACTGGAGAGAGGCAAACAGTTTTTGACTGCTCAGAGCTTTCTTTTAAAAAAGACTTTTACACTACTACTACTACTACTACTACTACTACTACTACTACTACTTACTACTACTACTTTCAGCTGCTGCCATTAGGGGTCGCCATAGCGGATCATCCGTTTCCATCTCTTCCTGTCCTCTGCATCTTCCTCTGTCAGACCAGCCACCTGCATGTCCTCCCTCACCACATCCATAAACCTCCTCTTTGGCCTTCCTCTTTTCCTCTTCCCTGACAGCTTTTTATGGAGAAAAAAAATTATGAAAGCTTCTACAAAAACATAATTGTTTTTATTTATTTATACTGGTTTATTTTTACTCTTGTTTATTTTTGTAGCTTTTTATTACAGTGCCTTGCAAATGTATTCAACCCCCTTGACAGCCATCACTAGTTTCTGGATTATAAAAGTGACTCCCACGTCTGTTCCTGAACAATATTATTTTTGTGAACCCATAAGATCTAACAGCATGTTTCGCTGACTTTTTAATGAATAAATTAAAAACTAAAATATAGTAATTGCATAAGTACTCAACCCCTTGTGCTCTGAAAGCTCCAGGTTTACACAAATGACAAATTATGCCTTGAACAAACTCAGGTAAAGACAGTTGGACATAATTAGTGGGCACCTGTAAGATATTAAAGTAATGGTCTCGTTTAGGGATATAAAAATCAATCTGTGTTAAGTTCATTAGCCGGGTGTGAACACCAAAAGAAAATGAAGACAAAGGAGCATAATACTGAAGTAAGAGACAAAGTTTAAAAAAAGACATGCATATTAGGGTTAGTACTCCTGTCTGTGCCCCTGGCTGAGGCATGGCAAGAGGAACTGGACTTGGTCTCTGGGCGCTGCACAGCTGCCCACTGCTCCTAGCTGTGTAGCTCCTAGCTACACAGCTAGGATGGGTTAAATGCAGAGAGAATTTCCCCACAGGGGGATTAATAAAGTAGTACAAAAACAAAACGTGATTAAAATGCAGAAAGCAGAAAAGGGATACAAAAAACTACCCAAGCGTTTGGATGTCCCACGGAACACTGTTGGATTCACTGTCAGAAAGTGGAAGCTGTATCACACCACCCAGACGCTTTGCAGGGCAGGCCGTCCGTCAAAAGCCAAGTGTCCGAGCAAGACCTGGGCTGGTGAGGAAAGCCACAGACGATCCTGCAATCACTTTGAAGGAGCTCCAGAGGTCAGTGGCTGAAACTGGAGTTAAATGTTCATGAGTCGACCATATCACGGGCTCTCCGTAAACCTGGCCTGTATGGGAGGGTGGCAAGAAAGAAGCCGTTGCTCAAAACTATGCACATAAAAGCACGCTTGGAGTTTGCTACCAAGCGTGAGAGAGACCCAGTTGGGATGTGGCTAAAGGTTTTGTGGTCAGACGAGACGAAAGTTGAGCTTTTTGGGCAAAATTCGAAAGCGTTATGTGTGACGCAAACCTAACACTGCTCATGCCCTAAAAAAAACACCCTCCCTACAATGAAGCATGGCGGCGGCGGCATAATGCTGTGGGGTTGCTTTTCATCTGCAGGCACTGGGAACCTTGTTCAAATTGAGGGAAGAATGGATGGAGCGAAATACAGGGAAATATTGGAAGACAACCTGTTGCAGTCTGCCATAAAACTGAAGCTTGGGAGAAGGTTCACCTTCCTGCAGGACAATGCTCCCAAGCACAAAGCTAAAGCAACAATGGCACGGCTCAGCAACAAAAAGGTGAACGTTTTGGAGTGGCCAAGTCAAAGTCTGGACCCACACCCCATTGAAAATCTGTGGCACAGACTGAAAATCGCAGTCCACAGGCACCGTCCCACCAACCTGCAAGACCTGTACAAGTTCTGCCAAGAAGAATGGGCAAAAAATTACTCCAGAAGAATGTGCAAAGTATTGTGTTTAGAAATCACGTCAGGACAGACATAACACAAAGCTTGCACATACTTACCCCAAGAGAATCATAGCTGTTATTGCAGCAAAAGGGTACTCTACAAAGTATTGATATGTGGGGGTTGAATACTTATGCAAGCATTATATTTTCGTTTTTAAATTATTCCCAAAAAGTCAAGAGAAACATACCTTATTTTGGCTTTGGGAACATGCTGTTAGAGCTGATGGGTTCACAAAAATAATATTGTTCAGGAACAGATGTGTGAGTATCTTTTATAATACAGAAATTAGTGATGGCTGTCAAGGGGGTTGAATAAATTTGCAAGGCACTGTAACAAATTGCTTTCTTCCCTTCTGCTCTTATTTCACGATTTTAGTTATTAGTGCTGTTTATTTTATTCTTCTACAATGTTTTTTTTTGTATGTCATTTTTAACAATTTTATCCTGTTCTGTGAAGCACTTTGTAACCTTGTTTAGAAAAGTGCTATATAAATAAAGTTTATCATTATTATGACTGTATTTGTTTTAACTGAGTTGAAAACTTATCGGAATGGATGGACACTACGGAGTATGGACACTGGTGAGAAAATAAACACATGATATGAGAGAGTACTGGTAAAGACTGAATATCTTTTTTCTGAGTACACATCTAAACAATTCATACCAATTAGCAGCCAGTAGCGACTAAAGTGTAGGACCTAATCGCTACAGTTGTTGTCTTGTTTCTGAGGTAGGTTGAGAAAGTGTGTTGTAGCTGGATGTACCAGACATATATACGTATTCTCTACATAAAGATCACAGCGTGTTAGGTTAAAGTTTTCTGAGCAACTTTTTACAGAGGTCACAGTCGATTACATTTTCTGTCTCAACGGCTTCAGTGTCAGAGGGCAGTTTAAGGAGGGGTGAAATCTGGGTTATGAGCCCAGCGGTTTCACGTGCTCCCAACCATTGTTCTTTACCGGAATAAAATTAGTTTTAATTTGGATATTGGAGGTTCAAGTGAATTCTGCTGAAGTTGAACATGAACTTCTTCAAGTTTGACCAGACTGAGAATGGTCTCACCTGTCAGCACCAGAGACCTGTGACATGGACAGTACAGTAGAAGTCAGCCACAACAAATAGTTTGCATTGACTGCAGAAGTGCACTTCTTTTGGGCTTTAAAATTGGGTGGATGTTACCTCAGAATTAACCATTACTTCATTGTCTGGAAGTTTTGTTTGGTTATGAATTAATACAATTTTACTATGGACAGGACGTTGTAATGCTGTAAAGCCCCTTAAGGCAAATTTGTAATTTGTGATGTTGGGCTACACAAATAAAATTGACTTGAGGGTTGTTTTTTTTTTGTTTTTTGGGGTTTTCTTTTTGTGTGTCTCACTTAAAGCAGTGTTGATGTTGGGCAGTTATAAAGCTAGATGTGTGTAACTGGGATTTTAAGGTAGGTTGGTTGTTTTATTAACTTGTTTTATTGTAAAACAACAATGGCTGTCCTTTTGTCGATTCAAATGTGTATCTATAGGCATTTCTATAGGCTTTGCAGCATACTATATAAGCTTTTTATCCTACAGGTTCTGCAAGCAAGTCAGTACATTCAGTAGGTTGTTTCCGAGTCATTAGATTCTGTAAATGCATTGTGGCAACAATACAACAATGCGTTGACATTAAAATGTACTTTTGAATACTTGAGTATTTTTAAAAGCAAGTACTCCAGTAACTTTAACTCAAATAAAAATTTGACTGAACAACTTTCACTTGTACTGGAGTAATATTTGACCAGGAGTATCTATACTTGGACTCAAGTGATGGAGTTGTGTACTTTGTCCACCTCTGCTCTTCAGTAAACTGCATATTGTGACTTGAGATGGCCGGTGGATTCAGGAGTGGACAATGTCCAATCCCAGCGAGTCCACAAACTGTCCCCTGACGTCATACTGTATACATGGCACTGCAGCAGAGACTGCCACGTTACAAACAGCTTTTCTCCAGGGATCGGGTCCAATTCAAGAAACGTGGTGATGCATTTGAATGATGCATTTGAATGAAAGCGTTAGCGTTGCTTCCATGTCTCTCAGGACACTTCCATTTATTTCAGTCAAAACAGAGTTTGAACTGCATAATCTGAACAAAACAACTATGTTCCAGTTCAATTATGTGAAGCAAAATGTTTTGTTGAATGTTTCTCAAAGAGAACTTGTCGCAAAATTGTTAATGGCTGTCAAAATAATAGTGAATGGGCGAGGGGGAAAAAATCCTTTTTGAATGCCATTTAGGGGACTATATCACCCGTTAAAGAAGCAAATTGTCAGCCAATGTAATTATCAACCCTCACACAGTTCATTCACAGTAAAATGGAAGTCAATTTATGACAACAATCATCATCTTTATTTTGGTAGCAGCCCCTGTAAAAAGTCTGGTTGTGTATAAATTGCAGGAAAGTGGAGACGGACAATTTCTTTCACTGACTACACAAACACGTGTGTCTTATTTTCTTTGTACAAAACCAACAGCCCAAGCAACATGACCCTTCCCCAACCAATCATCATCGTAGCTCACCCTGTCAACCCGGAAACCCTTCCGTAAAGCCACCAGAACCGATTATGGTGAATTATGTCCACAGAGTCCGCTACATATGCCCCCCCCCCCAGAATTCACCATAAATTAAAAAGTCAACATGGAGGGGGGCGGATGGCCCGGCCGAAATGCCTTCGCCGACCAGGTGCGGAGGCCGGGGTACTCACAGGAGGGGCCTTAGGGACCCTGCGGCGGCGTGGGGGTAGGGTGGGGGTGGAGGAACCTAAGGGGCCTTGTTGGGGGGTGGGGGCAGGGTAGGAGGGCACCCCCACCGTGGGGGCTGGGCAAGTCCAACAGGTCGGTCCAAGTCCAGGTGAGCCGGTTTGAGGCGATCCAATGAAACGCGCTCTGGCGTGTTGCCGACTTC
This sequence comes from Lampris incognitus, assembly GCF_029633865.1. Taxonomy (NCBI): domain Eukaryota; kingdom Metazoa; phylum Chordata; class Actinopteri; order Lampriformes; family Lampridae; genus Lampris; species Lampris incognitus. The sequence goes on along the minus strand of NC_079224.1, from coordinate 38,253,897 downwards.
CACGACAAAGTGCTTGTTCTCGGTCTCCAGCGGATGAAAACGTATTCTGCCAACTGTAGACTTGCAGGGTTGGGAGGCTGTGGGAGGCCGTGTTGCGAAGTGGGAACCGGTGCGAAGGCTCTGGCGTTATCCAGGAGCGTGGTCCGTTGATGGGCTGCATATCAGGGAGCCGTGGTGTTGGGGAAGAAATCCTCTGTTCTGACCACGTCTTCCAGTCCTCCCGACGGATTGCATGAACCCACGCCTGTCTTCTTCGTTGTCCGATTGGAGTTTTCCCTTTCGGCATGCGATAAAAATGCAGACGCTTGTTTTTACCATCTTCACGATTTGTACAACCGACAGTGCAACAACTGTGAGGCATTTCATTTCGTTTTAAATCAGTTTCTCCGTGAGGATCTCTTCGAAGTGAACGTAGTAATGTTTACAAACACAAGACTCGCGGCCCCTTTTTGCCTCACAATCTGCGCACGCACATTTGGCGCATGTAAACAAGGGAACAGGTCTATACACCCAGGCTCCAAAGGCCAGAATATGAGGCAACTTTTTGTTAAAAATGTACAAGAAAAACTGTTGTGATCATAAGTTTGTTTTAGTTTAGTTTAGTTTATTCCATTTATTTTGAATGTTAAAAAATAAAATTAAAATGTATAACAGAAAAACAAAAGAGGAAAAAAAAATCAAAACAAGCAAATGATATTGTAACGACCACGGATAAATAGACTCGCTAGCCCTTGGCTAACGGGGCGGACCCTTTAGTCAACTCATGCAGGGGAAAACCAGCAGAGCTTCTATCGGACCAGGGCACAAATTTCAAAGGAGATAAGAGGGAGCTCCACGACTCGTTTAAAGCTTTGCACCCCACTCTACAGCCAGAGCTGGCCAAACGTCAGGTCAAATTTGTGTTCAGCCCTCCAAGTGCACCTCACTTCGGTGGTGTATGAGAAAGGGAAACTAAACTTATCAAAGCTGCCTTGCACACTATGATCCAGATGCAGACTGTAGCAGAAGAAGTTCTGCGTACGGTACCGATTGAGGTAGTGGGCATCCTGAACTCAAAGCACCTGGGGTATGTATCCAGTGACGTCGCAGACCCGGACCCCATAACACCAAACATACTCTTGATGGGGCGGCCTGACCCCTCGCTGCCTCAGGTGGTGTACCCGGAGTCCGATCTGCTGAGCTGTCGTTGCTGGAGGCACTTTCAGGTCCTAGCTGACCGTTTCTGGTCTAGTTTCATCAGGAATTACCTTCCCAGCCTGCAAACCTGCCAACATGGCACTCTACTCCAGTCAACCTCACTGAGGACTCTGTTGTGACGTTAGTTGATCCACAGCTGCCACGAGCCTTTCGGCCCATTGAACGTGCCATCAAAGTACACCCCAGTGCTGATGGTCATGTCAGGTCAGCCGATGTGCAGATCCAGGACCGTGTCTACACCAGACCGGCTGCACGGCGCTGGTCGTCCTGCAAGCCATTCCAGGAGGCGAGGTAGAGGGAAACCCTAGCGCCTCAGTTCCCCCTCAGTAGACTGTTTTCCCCTTTCTATGGAGCAAATGTAATCTCTGCATTTGGGGGCGGCTGTTAGAAAGGTTCTAAATGGGTGTGTGTGTAGATCACCATTGGTATGGCCTCCCGTTGTGGGGTGGAACATTCCTCGTTCTCCAGGACAGCGTCGGACCTGTTTAAGTGACGACCGAAAACCAGCGTGAGAGGGAGATTACCATAGGAGTTAAGGGAGAGTTTGATTATATCTTTCTCCTGTCCCCGAAAGACCCTTTGTGTTCGTGTGCATCCAGAGAAATAACCACCCACACACACACACACACACACACACACACACACAACCACCAGTTGTTACCAATAAACATCTTGAAGATAACATCCTTGCATTCTTGCCGATGCACCACAGTGGGCACATATTCCCGACAAGACACAAAGTTACAGTCCGAGCTATCAACCCTTCATTACAGTAATATACATACTCATGCATAGCATGTGGTAGTCTGAAGCCCTCCCCGGATCGGCAGAGGGGGTGGAGCAGAGACCGGAACGGCTCAGAAGATTGGGCTAATTGGCCAAGTGCAATTGGGGGGGGGGGTACATTTAACTTTTTTCTCTAGTCTGGTACTGTAGCATGCCAATAAATGTTTAATGATAGCAGTTGTGAAGTATTCTGCTTCTACTCGATGCTAATACTAATTAGTAAGAACTACTAATATTTTAACATCACAATTCATAATTAATCTGGAGAGTAAACAACAGTTTTTGAGGTACACATTTAAATTTTTCAATGATTAAGACATGTACTTTGAATGTAAATAAGGTGCCAGAGTGCATTAAAAAGCATCAAAATAGAGCTTGTTTATAAAAAAAAGTTTTTTTTTTACATTTACACCCTTTTATTTTTTATTGCATGAAGCAGGCTAACTAGCACCTGAATTGCATTTGTGACTCTCGGCAAATCTCATTCATTAACTACAGACCCAACACAATACGTATCTGTCACAATCGCCACAAAAACACAACAAGGCAGTTTGTTAAATCATTCCTCTTTTGTGTAAGGATAAACTGGAGAGTTTGTAACGTGTTTTCGCAGTACCTGTGACAGGTACTGTGAGATGGGGTGTTACATGCTGGAGCACGGTGCACATATATTTGCATATTTTATTCTTATTTCTACTTCTTATTTTATCTTCTATTTATATGTATTTCTATTTTCTTATTATCTTGTTAGTTTTTCTTTACTAGAGTGTGATTGTCTGTATGAAGACCCAATTTCCCCTCGGGGATGAATAAAGTATTCTGGTTCTGATTAGGATAATAAACCCCTTGAGATGAACTATCTCGTTTTCGAGGGGGGTCCTAATTTTTTTTATTTCAGTGATTTTTTTTTCAATTTGATGATACATGCATTAGATGATGATACATTATGAAATGAAAATAAAAGGAAATCAGTCTTAACAAAAGTTTTGATTTAACTGATGCTGTTCTGTATTACAGTGTCGGATGGCAGAAGGGGACAGGAGGAGGGAGAGACCCCCAGCGGTAGCGGAGGAAGTGAAAAGATGGAGAGACAAGGCGGCTCCGATGAAGGCGATACCCCTGGCGATACCCCCCACTGTATTTCAAGAGGAGAGGAGGAAGATGAGAGAGGTGGCAGAGGAAAAGGCCACTCTTTCTGACAAGGAGGCCAAGGAGCAAGTAAAGGAGTCAACTGCATTGCAAGAACGGATGAGAGAGGTGGAAGAGCTCTCGCGAGCCATCCTGAAAAGGAGATGTCAGCAGGAGAGAGAGCTATGTATCACGAGGAACTCTTCTGTCACTATGACATCCTCCAGAGAGAGTGTCATCTCAAACCTGAAGAGGCAAAAAGGCTGCCCTTTCTAGCAAGGAGGTCATGGAGCGAGAAAAGGAGTTGATCCTCCTGGACAAAGACGTACTCCTGCAGCAGGTGAAGGACCTCCAGAGAGATGCTGCCCTCAAGGAGCAGGAGAAAAAACTACTGGCAAAGGAAGAAAAGGAGGACAGCCCCATGGACAGCACTGCAGAATACATAGACAAGTATGATCACTGTGTTTCTAGTGGTAGATGGTAAAAAAAACAACAACAATACACATTATAGACAAGTATACAACTTTGCCATGTGTCTCAGAGAAATGGATCAAACAAGTTTGCTGTAAAAAGTCAGACAATCAGTGTACAGCAGTGGAATGTATTATAGTGTATTGACAGTAGAATGACGAGAGTTTTGTACTTTACAGAGCTTCATCTAAGACCTCCTATCAAGGAGAGAACTCCTCTAAGCAGAAAGACGAGGAAGCCAAAGAAGAAACACCCTCCCCTGATGAGAACGCACATGAGGCCAAGGCAGAAACACCCTCCCCTGATGAAGTGGAGGAGGAGGCCAGGGCAGGAACAGCCTCCTCTGATGAAGATAAGGAGGCCGAGAGAGGAAGAGAGCATAACGTCAAGCGCAAGAAGGGCCCTCTCCGGCGCATCTTTGGGAGGCTGAAGAGGATATTTCGCCACTGACCTTCCCCCATTGACAACGCCCTGACTTCAAAGAACCCTCCTCTGTTCGACCCCGCTACCAAAATGCCACAAAGTGACAGCTGCTCTCGTTTCTGCACTTACTGCCTGTCTGGTGTGAGAGTTGGTTTTTCCCAAAGGGCTGCCAGGAGCTCACAGAGATGAAGGTGACTCTGACAGAGATAAGGCTGATGTGTCATCTGAACATCTTCAGTCCGGTCGCTGTCTTTCCAATGGAGTTGCTCCCACCTGAGTTGTTATCTAGTGGTACTCTACGCTAAGCATATCCCTTAAAAGTAATAGATTTAAACCTTACAACTCTTGTTGTTTGATGGGTCAAGTGTCCCTCCTAAAGCTGCTTAAGTTTGCACCCAACTGCAGAGAAGAGGCAGGGGCAGTTTGTAATGAGATAGTTACCATACTGGCCATATATGTCCAACAAGATGGTGCATATAAACAATAGCTATCAAACGTGTGTGTAGTGCCTACAGAGAAATCATCAAAACACTGGAGCAGCTTAAGGATGACAAAAGTGTGAGGGGAGAGACCAGAGCTAAGATTGGAGACCTGCTCAAGCAAGCAATGAAGGCTAAAACCTACTATGGCCTCCTCTGTTGTGAAGCAATATTCGAGCTGTGTGAGTCGGTGGCCAGGAGTTTGCAGCAGCATACCAAAGCCAGCGCACCGGGCGCCCTTGAGTGTTGCCGAACTGCTTGGAAGGCGCATGGAGGCCCTTCAGCATGATACAGTGGTGGATAACATGCTACAACAAACTGTATCCACAGAGGGACTTAAAATGCCAGGTGAGGACAGGGTGACAAAAACCCCAGTCCGTTATCGATACACAGCAGAGCCAGAGGCAGATGCACAAGTTGCGTAACACTCATGGAGATGAGAGTTCTATGAAGCTGTGGACTTGGTCACAGCAGAAGTAAAGAGGAGATTTGATCAAGATGGTATGAAAACAGCAGCTCACAGAGAAAAGGTGCTTATTAAGCCAGCCAACAAGGAACAAATAGTGGACATAGAGTCTCTTCACCTTCCTGTGCACTTTGATAAAGCCCAACTGGAGATCCAGCTGAAAATGATGGGAGACCTCTGCAGTGATTCTCCCAAGACAGTAAAACACATCGCAAAAACCATGTCTACACTCCATCCACAAACAATGGCTCGTTTCAACGAAGTTGAAAACCTCATTAAACTCTGCCTAAGTCCCCCTTCTCAGCTGCTTCATCGAAGAGGACATTTTCTGCTCTCCGCCATCTGAAGACACGGTTACACACAACTATGGCGCAAAAGACTGACCCACCTTGCTCTGATGCATGTTCATGGAGATATATTGGACAGTTTAGACACTGATGCCCTCATGAGCGACTTTATCAGCGCCAACCCGGAGAGAAAGGCCTGGTTTGGAGTTCTGCATGCAGGCCGGCAGTAAGGCAAGACAATTATATATTTCTTGATTGGAGATTGTGGCTGATAGGTCTATGTGTATGGGTTGATTTTTATATGCTGTCGCCATGCAGCCTGCAGTTGTGTTGGTGATTGCATGTGGCTGATAGGCCCATGTGTTATTATAGGTTGATTTTTAGGCTATATGCTGCCGCCGCGCAGCCTGCAGTTGTGTTTTGGAGATTGTGCTTTGGCTATAGGCATACATATTATGTGTGTTTATGGGTTTGTTTGTTTTTTATGCTGCCGCTGAGCAGTCTGTATTTGTGGGGTGATGTGCTTTTATGTGTCATGTATAAATGAGTGTTGATGTTCAGCATCACGGTCAGCGTACAAGCACTCTGCATAGAAAAGAAGCACCCATAACGTTAGGCCTGGCACCACCGTGTGTGTGGGAGAGAGAGGAGAGAGAGAGAGAGAGAGAGAGAGAGAGAGAGAGAGAGAGAGAGAGAGAGAGAGAGAGAGAGAGAGAGAGTCTATTTGTCCCTCAGCAGCAACTAATATTGCATTCTAGTCATTTATCAATGTTTTACTTAAGCGTCTAGGCTATGCACAGTCCTAACATCAATCCTGGCAAAACTCGACCCCCCCCCTCTTTTTTCTCAGCCCCCCTGCTCAAAATACGTTCCCGCGGCTATGCCTGGGACTCACAGTGGCTGTCTGTAAACCAGTTCAGTAGACGGGGACCGGAGGTCCTCCTTAGGGGTGGTCCCGATGCCCAGCATGACCCACGGGAGCCTGTCGACCCAGCTGCTATCCTTGAGGCTGGCCCGAAGAACAGCCTTCATAGAGCGATGAAACCACTCGCACAACCTATTGGCCTGCGGGTGGTATGCGGTAATGTGGTGGAGCTTCACCCTTATGCTCTCTGCGACTGCGTTCCAGAGCTCAGACGCAGACTGTGATCCCCGGTCTGAGGAAAAGTCAGATGGGGTGCCCAACTGGGCGACCCAGGTCCCGATGAACGCCCGGGCTACGTCTGTGGACGTCGTCGATGACAGTTGGACGGCTTCTAGCCATCGAGTGGTCCTGTCCACCATGGTGAGGAGGTACGTAAAACCGTGGGAGGGGGGCAGGGGGCCCACTAGGTCCACATTAACATGGTCAAACCTCCTTTCAGGCACCGGGAACTGTGCCAGGGGGGCTCTGGTGTGGCGGTGTACTTAAGAGCGCCGACACCCCACGCAGGTGTCAGCCCAGTCTCTCACATCTTTTTTGAGCCTGTGCCAGACGAACTTGGCCGCCACTGGTCTTTGAGACGGCTTTTTGCCAGGGTGGGAGAGGCCATGGACGGCGTCGAAAACACGGCGCCTCCAGCCAGTGGGAATGACGGGCCAGGGCGGACCCATGAAGACGTTGCACAGGAGCATGGTGCAAGCATCGTCGAAACCCACGTCCTCTAACTGCAGCCCTGTGACAGCCGTCCTGAAAGGCTGCACGTCTGGATCGGCAGCCTGGTCAGATGCCATTTGGGCATAGTCAAGACCCAAGTGGATGGCCCCTGCAATGGCCTGGGAGAGGCAGTCGGCGACGAGGTTGGTTTTGCCAGCAACACGCTGTACGTCCATGGCGAACTCCAAGATGTAGGAGAGCTGTCGTTGCTGGCGGGCGGACCACGGCTCAGCCATCTTGGCCATGGTGAACAACCAGAACCGATTATGGTGAATTATGTCCATAGTCCGCTTCAGTTGACAGGTTTTCTGGTTCATAACACTTTGTTCACTTTGATGTAAGGGCTCAAATTCACAATCTCCAATTCACCATGAAGAAATGCCTTCACTGAATAGTACACATGGCCATTGTAACTCTAGTTAACGGCCCGGCAATTTGTATATGAAACTGATCGTTGGGTTCGGTCATTGTTGATAAGGGTGTTTATTAGGGATACCTGCGATCAGTGTAGACTGAAGAGGTCACTTAGATAAGTAATGAAACGTTTCTGTCAGTAAACGTTGTGTCCAGGGGAACTGATTCAACTTTTTGGTATTTCCTTACCTGGATTACTGAGCATGCATCAAGACAAAAGGCCTCCGGGTTTTGCCGCTGTGACCACACAGATTGGGGCTTTTTGGATCTTTGGCTGACATTAGCAAATGTCGTCTCAGCTTTTATCAAACCGGTGAATGAGAAACTTGTTCTTTTTTTCTTTCTTTTCTGCAGAAACCAATGTACAGTCTGTGGCCATTCGAGTTACAAGCCAAACGACTAGCCAAAGACGTTTGCTAACAACTGTAAACTACTAATAAGACACGTTAGCCCCTAGCTAACGGATCTGACCCTTTAGCCGAGCGGTTAGTGATGTCGCCTTGTGGTGCAGTACACCCCGTATCGAATCCCGCACCGGGCAAGAAAATAACCGGTTACATTGGTGGCAGCGGTGGGATCCGGAAGTGTGCGGATCCTCATTAGTCTCTTCGGAGCGCGGGAAGAACAAAGCGCGAGGGCGCGCTTCCGGGGAGGGTGACGACTGTAAACTACTAATAAGACACGTTAGCCCCTAGCTAACGGATCTGACCCTTTAGCCGAGCGGTTAGTGATGTCGCCTTGTGGTGCAGTACACCTCGTCTCGAATCCCGCACCGGTCAAGAAAATAACCGGTTACACAAGTTAAAGGCGCTATATACGACATTCAGCACCAGCATCTAAGACCAAACCAGAACAAACTACCCCCTTCGCGTTGTTGGCTATTGTTTCGTTCAGTTCGTTTTTTTTTCGATCTACCCAGCGACCTAACTCGACGCAACGTAATTATTAGCTTGCTAGCTACCCTGCTAACGCTAGCTGCCTATCGCGCACTAACGTGTACGCGCGGCCACGCCGGGCTTCCAAACCAAAGAGAAACTGGGATCATAACACACACACACGCGCGGGCAGTGTGACGTCATTCTCTGCTCAGGACGCCGTTAGTCCACCATCTCTTTACACAGCGGTTGTTTGCTGCGATATTAAAGTTCAAAATCTCGTGTACAGCGACTTTAAAAAAAAGTTTTCTTGGCTGAAATCCTCTGAATCCTTTAAAGATTCAACGTGACACCAGAGAGGTTGTGTAGATCAGTGGTTCTCAACCTTTTTGGGGTCCTGGACCCCCTGCGTATTTTAGATCTACCCTGAGGACCCCTCCACCTGATCTTGGGGGAGGTGGGTTGCAATTTGATAGAAACAGTAGAAACTGCATTTTAAATTGCATTATAGCATTTATTTTCGTCTTTGGGGCAAAAATACGAGCTTTCAGTTGTAACTTAGATATAACAAAACAGAATTTTTATGGAGTAACTTTTAACAATGCAAACGGGCTCGAGATCTCTTATTAAAATACAATAAATTACACTTGTGAAACAGATGTAATTAGAGAAAAAAGTCCTGTCACCCTTTATAGTTTAGGTGGATAAAGGTCTCCGTCACATTTGAGTAAAATAATCCTATTTCTATAAATGTCATAGGATCTTTTTTTTAAAGATATGTTATTTTCACGAACCCCTTGCAATTACACCACGGACCACTTAGGGGTCCGCGGACCCCCGGTTGAGAAACACTGGTGTAGCTGATGGTCCCTACACCCCCCATCCAGCAACTGCATGAGGGGTCGCCCCACCAAATGACAACCGTGGTGCAAACTAACAGTCCCAGGCCCGACATCTGTCTGGAGACGAGCCGCCTGATTGCAGGTGGGAGAAGCGACGCTCTTAACCACCCAGAGGAACAAGAGACCGGGGAGCTCAGCACTGCCATGCTGTGCTGCAGATACCTGCACGTTGAATCGCCTGGGGAATGTAAAGCCACCGTGTTGTTCAGCAAGTCTGGCCCCCTCCCACACACTACCCTCACTATTTACCCTCTCATCGCTTTAGGGGATGAAGTGCAATTATAAGTTTGAAAGTTTTGGAAATTAAACGACTGCTGAACTCTGTTTTGGGCTGGAATTTTGCATTTGCTTTCCTGTCCCTTAGCAGTCTTATTCCACACTCTCCCATTTTATAATAATTTTATAATAATAATGTAGATAATAATCTCTATATTGTTGTTCTCAAACCAGGTGGGGGAAGAGACACAATGAAAAAAATTATAATTATAAATGCACTGTGAAAAATTATGGTGATGAGCATTGTACGCTGACTGATTAGCCCATGTGAATTTGGTTTTCCAGCTGTCACATTTAACTGCATGAAGAACAAGATTAAAATGTTCTGAGCTGTAATGAGCTACCTAACTCCTGTATCTGATGCAACTTCATTTAGATTAAAAAAAAAATCAGAGTACAAAGCAGTAATAGAATTCAGTGTTTAACGTTAATGAAAAATACAGAAAACTCGAAATTAATTTCATCGAATAAGGAATAATACCTTGTCTCATTGTCTGTCCTTTGATGGACAGCTATTCCACAAAATGTTATTAAAATACGAGGATAACAAGATAAAGTTCTTCACTTCCAACATCATCAAGAGGAAGCCTGTTTGCTTTCATTGGGCCTCATTCATCGATTGTGCGTAGTACAAATTTGTCCTTACACACCCATGGGATCTTTTTAGCCCCGAAGTTTGTCTCAGAGACCAGTGTAGAACCTGAGCAACCCCTGAATTTAGACACCAATTGGCTACCACTGATGTCTTTGCAAGCCTGGGTGATGGCTTGTTACAAGAGGTAGACAATATAGGTCAGGGGGAAGGAATTAAACCACCAGGCTTTGCTTCCGACTGTCAGACAATCTTGCCAGCTAAAACAAAATCCATGGGTGTGTAAGAAAAAAATTGTACGTACGAACAATTGATGAATGAGGCTCATTATCTTTTCAGCAATCAATTCTACCAGGTTCTGTGACAGGCAGCACCTTATTGGCATAAGAGGGTCTTGCAAGCCATCAAAGTGAAGACATAGTAGTTGGATCGAATGTGTGTGAAACCCTCATCAGAATTTCAATCGTGTTTGGTCGTGGCTGACGTCTTAATGAGTTCTGTGGCAAATACAGAGAAGCATACCATGATATCAAGTGAACATGCGTATGGTTCCTCAGTTTTTACTTGAAAATGTGTCATCAAATTTACAATTGAAATTCAGATGTAAACGACCCACTGTACACAAGGTGGAACTGCTAATGCAATGTTTATTGCAAAAACACCTGTATATAAAAAGTACAAAAAACAAAACAAAACAAAAAAACAATGTGCACAATGTCTGAGAACAGTTTGTCTCTCCTGAAAAGAAAACAAGTTAACGGAAACATAGGTAGCATCACTACTACCTGTTTAGCAGGTTAACAAAAAGGGTTCTAGGAAAAACAAAAACAAAAACATGGATAAAAAGAAATACATGTCTCTGTGTTGTTGTTTTTTTTTAATTCCTTCACACAAACAGTAAGGATTTACAGAAATTGGGGCTTTACACTTTAAGCCAGTGTAAGACAACCACAAGGTCTTGTGAGTGTACATTTACAGAGAAGTAATCAGCTGAAAATTTAATCGATTAAACAGCAACAAGTAGAACACTTTTTACTGCAACTGTGTAAAGTGGGCGATCTAAAAACCAAGCAATGTAGTGACGTCTGTTATTATAACCTCATTGTCTCATGAAAGTTCTTGATCTTGTCTGCATCACACATACACTGATGAGCCAAAACATTATGACCGCTCACAGGTGAACCGAATAACGTTGACCATCCCCAAACAAGGGCACATGTCAAGGTCTGGATTAGACGGTAAGCGAACAATCAGTTCTCGTGGTCAACGTGTTGGATGCAGGAGAAATGGGCAGAGATAAACACCTGAGCGACTTTGACAAGGGCCAAATAGTTGCTGCCAGACGACTGGGTTAGAGCATCTCTGACATGGAAAGGCTTGTGGGGTGCTCCTGGTCAGCAGTGGTGAGTACCTACAGACAGTGGTCCAAGGAGGGACAAACCACAAACTGGCGACGGGGTGTTAGGTGCCCAAGACTCATCGACGTGCGAGGGTAACGAAAGCTATCCCATCTGGTCTGAACCAACAGAAGGTCTACTGTGGCACAAGTCACAGAAAATGTTACTGATGGTTACAGGAGGAATGTGTCACAACACAGTGCATCGCACCCTGCAGCGTATGGGGCTGACTAGCCACAGACATGTCAGAGTGCCCATGATGACCCCTTTCTACTGTTGAAACTGCCTACAATGGGCACGTGAGCATCAGAAATGGATCTTGGAGCAGTGGAAGGTCGCCTGATCTAATGAGTCCTGTTTTCTTTTAGATCACGTGGATGGTCATGTACAGTTAGGTCCATAAGTAGTTGGGACAGTTACACAATATTTGTAATTTTGCCCCTGTACACCACCACAGTGGATTTGACATGACGTATTTGAGATGTGACTGAAGAGTAGCCTTGCAGCTTTAATTTAAGGCGTTGGATAACAATATGGCATTGACTGTTCAGGAATTACAGCCATGGATATACAGGGTCACCCATTTTCAGAGGCTCAAAAGTAATAGGACAAACAAACATAACGACGATTATAACAATTATATGTAATGTTTGGAGGAAAATCCTTTGCAGTCAATGACTGCCTGAAGTCTGGAACCCATCAACATCTTCAAATTCTGAATTTCCTCCTTTGAAATGCTCTGCCAAGACTTAACGGCAGCTGCCTTCAGTTGCAGGTTGTTTGTGGGTCCATTAGTCTGGTCTTCAGCAAGTGAAAAGCATGCTCAATTGGGTCGAGGTCAGGTGACTGACTTGGTCACTGATGAATATTCCACTTTTCTGCCTTGAGAGACTCTCGGGTTGCTTTCTCAGCTTGTTTTGTGTCATTATCCATCTGCAGTGTGAAGCACCGCCCTCTCAGTTTTGTAACATTTGGCTAAATCTGAGCAAATGGTATCTACTCCTATATTTTCGGAATGTGTGTGTGTGTGTGGTGTTAGTGTGTGTGTGTTAGTTAGTGTAGATAGCGGGACCAAAAACTAAAGCATTTATGATCCTAATTCTTTTTGGAGGTGGTAGGTATTGTTCCAGAGAGTACGGGAAAAATCCCAGAAAATTAAAATTATGCATAATTATGCAAAATATGCATTTTTCTAAAAATGGCTAAAAACCACTTTTCTCGGCATTTCAGATAATTCTGAGCATCTTTGATTTTTTCACCTATATAAAAAAAAATTTCTGGGACAGGAATGTTTTGGCATTATGCAAAATAAATGCATTTTTGCAAAAACGCACTTATGATCCTAATTTTTTTTGGAGGTGGTAGGTATTATTCCAGAGAGGACCAGAAAAATAGCAGAAAATAAAAATAATTATGCATAATTATGCAAAATATGCATTTTCTAAAAATGGCTAAAAACCACTTTTCTCAGCATTTCAGATGATTCTGAGCATTCGGGGGGGGGGTTGGAGTGGGGGGGGGTTTAGGGGCAGGGGGAAGGCGGTTAGCTGGCAGGATGAAGAGGAGGGAGATTTAGACGGGTGGATAACCAAACCGCTACATTGTAGCGGGGTTCTTCTAGTATCCTTATAAACATCACAATCCATCCTGCTACTTCTGTCAGTAGTCACATCACCAATAAACACCAATGACCAAGTTCCACTGGCAACCATACATGCCCATTTCATAACACTACCTCCACCATGTTTGACAGATGATTTGGTATGCTGAGAATCATGAGCTGTTCCTTTTGTTCTCCACACTTTTCCTCTTCCCATCCTTCTGGTACAAGTTAATCATTGCTTCATCTGTCCGAAGAACCTTGTTCCAGAACTGGGTAGATTTTTAGATGTTTTTAAACACAGTCTAATCAGGCCTTCCTGTTCTTAAGTGACACCAGTGGTTTTCACCTTGTTGTAAACCCCCTGTATTTATTTTCATGCAGGCGTCTCTTGATTGTAGACTTGGACAATGATACCCCTACCTCTCAAGAGTGTTTTTGACTTCACTAGATGTTGTGAATGTGTTTGTCTTCACTAGGGAAATAATTCTGTGATCATCCACTGTAGATGTCCCGTGGTCTTCCAAGCCTTTTGGTGTTGCTGAGCTTGCCAGTGCATGCTTTCTTTTTAAGACTGTACCAAAATGTTGATTTGGCCACTCCTGAAGTGTTTACTATCCATCTGATAGAGTTCCTTTGCTTTTTCAGCCTAATGATGGCCTCCGTCACTTGTCTTGACACCTCTATGGACTTCATGTTGAGAGTTCCCATGAACAGCTACCAAATGCAAATGTAAATACTTGGAATGAACTCCAGGCATTTTATCTGCTTAATTTGTCATGGAATAATGGTGGAAAAGGTCTTACTTGCCCATGAAACCACTTGTTAGTCAAGTGTCCAATTAATTTTGATCCTCTGAAAATCGGGTGACCATATATAAAACTGGCTGTAATTCCGGAATGGTTAATGCAATATTTTTGTCCAACCCCTTAAATTAAAACTGGAAGTCGACACTACAATCACATATTAGTTACTTACTTGATTTCAAATCCACTGTGGTGGTGTACAGGGGCAAAATGACAAATATTGTGTCACTGTCCAAATACTTATGGACCTAACTGTACGTGCGCACCATTTACCTGGGAAGTGATGGCACTTGGATGTTCTGTGGGAAGACAACAAGCCGGTGGAGGGAGTGCGATGCTCTGGGCAATGTTCTGCTGGGAAACCCTGGGTTCAGCCATCAATTTGACACGCGCCACCTACCTAAATATTGATTCAGACCAGGTACGCCCCTTCATGACAATGATATTCCCTGATGGCAGTGGCCTCTTTCAGCAGGATAATGCACCCTGCCACACTGCACACATTGTTTGGTAATGGTTTGAGGAACGTGATGAAGTGTTGCCATGGCTTCCAAATTCTCCAGATCTCAGTCTAATTGAGCATATGTGGGATGTGCTGGACTGACAAGTCTGATCCATGTTGGCTCCACCTCGCAACTTACAGGGCTTGAAGGATCTACTGTTAATGTTTTGGTGCCATACCACAGGACACCTTCGGGAGACTTGTACAGTCCATGCCTCGGTGGGTCAGCGCTGTTTTGACGGCACACAGATGACTAACAACACATTGGGGAGATGGTCATAATGTTTTGGCTCATCAGTGTACGCAGCTCTAATCTACAATCTCTCTCCCTGATATATTTGGGCTGCCTGTGGTCAGGTATCGCAGTAGGTGTCCATATCAAAGAGACAGTCACAAAGACACACAACACCCTACGTTACATTATTGAAGTCTTCTACGCAGGCACCTGCTGCATTTTAACAGCACAAGGGATGGTAAATAAATCAAAATATAAATCCCAGACTGAGTATTGGTAAACCCTCTGTCTAGCAAAGGTGTTTAGCCAAAAGGTAGGAATGGTGCCTGTGACAAAATTCCCTAATTATCAAAAAATAATCCGCGAAAGGTAAGCCCACTTAAAAAAAAAAATCTATAATTTGCCACAATGGAGAGCCCTAATCACACTTTTCTAAGACACAATGTACTATGTCTTATTGTGTGTTTCTATGTTGGGAGGGTATTCTCCACTAGAAAGACAGCTGTCATTAAGTGACCACGGAAAAATGTGGGATCCATAAAGAAAATACAGTACTGGTGTAGTCATTGCTCCAGAGGGAATCGGATGACAAAGGAGGAATTCCATTCCATGTTGGGTTGTTGGGCCCTCTGTTGTAAGGTTCACCCTTTCTAAGAAGCTCTGCTAAGAGTGACACAGTCTATTTCTTTTTGTTAAACCCTACGGGGGCTTCTGTTCTCTCCTTCTTCACAGTAATTGGCTCCTTGTTAACCTGCTCCTCGTCTGTTTGTGGTATGGCGAGTCTTTTTCTCTCCTCCTTCTTGACCTCAGTTTTCACCCCTTTCTTTGCTGCACCTGGTGACTTGAGAAGGGTGGTGGATTCAGAGATGGCCGCGGCGCTCTCGCAGATAGTCGGCCCCTCCCACTTTGGAATGTCCAATCCCAGCAAGTCCATAACCTGTCTCATGACCTCGTCTACGTAACCATGGATACGCAGGTACGCATGCTTATCCTGGCAGAGAAAATTAAAGCCGTGAGATGGAGGAAAATAGGTCGACAGCTTATGTGGACAGAGAATTCTGGTGTCTTTAATTCCTACAGGCTTTTTGACGTGCTCTTAAAAATGTTTGAGGGATTTAATGCATCACTGAAATACTGAAAAAGATGGAGCACCATACAGGTTTGTTGCACAGGTGCTTCTATATTTGCGCATGCGTGGGACTCACATGTTTGGTGGTCTGTAGGTTGATGATGACCACCTTGCCACCTTTTCGCTTAGTGAGGAGTGGAAGGTCTCCGCTGGGTTTGATCTGCATGGAGGTTCCCAGAGTCAATGCCAAGTCTGCTCGTCTGATTGAAAAAGATGATTCAAGAAGTAGTAAACTTTTTTACATTTTTTGAGCTGAAAATATGCAGTTTCCCTAGAACGGTAAAGCCCTGGTGATAAAATCATCAAAAGGCAAGACCATATTACACGGCCATATCACACAGAAGAAAATCTATGCTTTCTCCTTCTTCTCGGTGGAAATGCACATTGCAACCCACCTAAATAATGTAGGTAAGGGATTGCCTAAATTATTTATGGGCATCAAATATCAATGCCCAACATTGCGTATTTTACTCACATGGGGTCCAGCACACTAAAACAATAACAATAACCCATGTACAAAGACGACACACAACTTAACTCTGGGTAGACTTGTGAGGTGCTCGGGCGTGGTGTTCTGCTGCAGCAGTGCCACTCTCAGCCTCTTTTTGTCTTGCTGTCCGACCTTTTTTGTGCCACTTTCAGTGTGGGCAGAGAAAGGCTAAAAACAAGTGTACCACTATGAATGACATGTAGCTTTAAGTATCATGTCACATAATCAAGTAGCATATTTGCCCAGTGAGAGGGTTCTCCTTATTCACATGTTGATTCTTAAAACTATTTTAAAAAAGGAAGTGTATAATTGTTTGGCAAATCATGCATAACACACGTGGCACACTTTTGATTTAGGGGTGAAAGTGGCTCGGAGGTAGAGCAGGTCGCCTGGTAACTTGTGGGTTGCTGGTTTGATCCTCCTTGTAAAAATGTTGGAGTCGTTGGGCAAAACATCACACCCCTAACTGCTCCCGATGTGCTGGTTGTTATTTTGCATGGCGGATATTGCCGTCGGTGCATGAGTGTGTGTGTGGGTGAATGTAAGCTATTTGTTGACTGGAAAGTGCTTTGAGTGGCTGTTGCAGCTAGAAAAGAGCTATATCAATGCAATCCATTTACCATTTATTTCTGTATGTCCTGATTGAAACCTTAACTAAGTGTTAAAGTGAGCTGTAACTGAAAGTGGAGCAGTAAGTAACTGTGAATCCACAATGAAATTTGGAGATAGAAGCATTCAGAACATCATGCTATTTTACAAGACAAAGACAACAACTGTGGATACAGAAATGAAGAGGCAAATGTCAAAAAGAAAAGCCTACTTTTAAACAGTAAAACTGATGATGATGTGCAATGTAAAAAATTCCCAGTAGTAAACTATTCCATTGGCAAAAAATTGACAAAAAGGTACAGAGCATTACAGCAAATAAAGCATTACAGCAAATATCATTTTACATTAAATTAGATGTGTCATGTAACCAATACCCGGAAGCATCTAATTTCCTATTTAGGATGAGCATCCATTTATAAACCTGACCTGGGTGTTCAAGGAAGAGAGGATGTGTAAGAGCAGTAATGTTAATGTGGCCAAGTAGAGGAGAAACACTGAATAGACGCCAGAATCACTCCTATCCAATACCTGCCTAAACATTATGGGGAAATATATTTTCACGTCTAAATCAAGCTGTCTTTATAATAGAATTTTTCCACTTTGAACAGCTGATAGTAGTGTCCTGTCAGTAGCTGTGGCAACACCATGGTAACAAACTCAGCCTTGTTAACTGTGTATATATATCATGGTAACACATCAGAGATGAACTGGGCTTCATTGGGACCAGTTGGTTCCTGATGCACAGTCTGATGGGCACAACGCTGGGTTGTAGAGATGATCAATGTGTCTTACCTGCTGACATCATCTGCTTTGGTTAGGTCTCTGTGTGGAAGAGCATCCTCCCAGTCCAGTATGGTGCTGATGAGTTTCCCTCTGTAATGTAGACCACCATTCATATATACATACACAGGAAGATTGATAGTAAAATATTATTACTTCACTATGGACAAATTTAAGCATGCCTTACCTGCAGGATCTGAGTCCCCTGGAGCGGACCACTTCACAGTAGCGTCCGGTGGGTTTCAGCCCCATCACACCGATCACCTTCTCTCTCACGTACTGCCTGAAAAAAAAAAAAACTCTTTCAATTCACCTTTCTAATACATTTATACTTGCAAACAAAAGAAGATGATGGGATACACAATCTTGTGTGGAAAAAAATAGATGCAAGTCAAAGCGGCTTGTTCAAGTAAAAACTGTGGTAGGGTTTTAGTATCAACATCAAGGTGTGTGTGTGTGTGTGTGTGTGTGTGTGTGTACCTGCCACATTTCTCACACTCCTCCACAAACATGTTTCCGTGGAGCTCGGATAGCAAATCCCTGACAGAGTGAGAAAAAGAAGAACTTGTTTGGTGTTTGGTAACGCTGGGGATTAGAGGAAGATCACAAAGACAATATTCATTAAATCATAGTCCCGACACTTTAAAGAAAGGATGAGACACTTTCACATAATTCAACAAAAAAAAAGACTCTCTTCCTCTGCAGGTCTTGCACTCATAAAAATTTCAAGCATTCGTATTAATTTCTATATTCCATTTGGAATAAAAATCAGATGAGAGCCGAGCAGCTGCTTTAGTGTCAGTTCACTTCCTCTCTCAGTGATTGCCATTTGGACGGGGAGTCACAACTCTCTATGATAAAGCGTCGAGCTTATTTAGAAGTCCCCTGATGAAAACTGTAGGCTAATGAAGAAGAGAGGGAAAGCTGAGAAATGGCTTCCTAGGAAGGGCAGCCATCTGTTATAGGATAGACATGTATCAAATAGAATATTAAGACTCCTTGCCTGGGGTCAGTCCAATTTATCTGAATGCAGACCAACATTTCTGGCATGATGATGAAGCTCATTTCAGCACATATTTGAAGGGCGACAGTTTTGCTGTGGGACTGCAGTTAGTGGTCAACATGAGGCAGCACGTCCTCCTCCTAACTGAGATTAAACCTGAGAACATGGATCACGAGGAAGTGAAGTGATGCTGCGACCTCATGCAACAAGTCATGATGTCATTGAACCATTACTTTGTCTGGAAAATTCCCCATTTATCACAAACAACGCCAGAAATCAGATTATGATTTGAATAAACTGTATTGTGGTTTTTATTTCTAAAGGAATATATTTCTGCAAATTTGGAAAAATTTTTAAATTACACAACTTCAATTAATTGTATCTGATCAGTGTGACAACTGACATCGTAATATTGGGGCTTTCACAACATTGACAGTAACTACACTGCACGTGAAAAATAGAAAGAAAAAGAAAGAAAGTCACTTTATTTTGTCATTGTACCTCTAAACGAATTGTATTCTTACAATGAAATCTCTTCTCTGCATTTAACCAGTCCTACTGTATCGGAGCAGTGGGCAGCTGTAGCACCCAGGGACCAACTCCAGTTATTTTTTCCTACTGCCTTGGTCAGGGGCACAGACAGGAGTATTAACCCTAACATGCATGGCTTTTTGATGGTCGGAGGAAACCGGAGCACTTGGAGGAAACTCACGCAGACACGGGGAGAACATGCAAACTCCACACAGAAAGGACTTGGGACGGCCTGGGGTTCGAACCTAGGAACTTCTTGCTGTGAGGCAACCTCAAGTATGGGGACACCCTGCTTTTTTTTTTTTTTTTTTAATACATTTTCTGAAAAAAGTGGAATTTTGTTTGTTACTTTTGACATGTAGCTTAGTGTTACATAGATTAGTAAGTAAATACTTGTATTATATAAACATTTGCAGGTCATTTTTTTTCTTACATAATTGAAAACAGAGAAAATCAAAAATTACTCTGAAAATTTATTAAAAAAAAAAGAAAGAAAAAAGGAAAGGTGTTCCCAAACTTTTGACAGGCAGTGTTATGTACTGATGCCTGCCGACAACTGAGAAACAACATGGTGCGAGCGGTTTTCGTGAGCTTACAGCTGCTGTCTCAGTATTAGGCTTACGTTCAGCAGGCAGTGCAGTATTACCTGGGGAAGCCAGATCTGACATGCAGGCCATCCACGTTCTGGCTGATGAGGTATTTGAGGTAGCCAGCCCTTTGTAGCCCTACTAGAGCCATGTGAGTCAGGCTGGGTCGAGCATCCTCAAATGTGATATCAAAGTGGGGTGTCTCACCCTTCTCTTCCAAGGTCCACACACCCTTTGGACCCCTGAAACAGAATATGGGGAAATAAAAAAATAGAAAGCAGTCCTTAAGGGCAAAGACTTTACAGAAAAACTCCAGTATTTTTTAAACTAAGCGATGGGTAGGAGAATCTTTTAAATTGCTTAACTATTGAGCAACTACTACTACTACTTTTGGCTGCTCCCGTTAGGGGTCGCCACAGCCGATCATCCTAACTGTTGCTTAACTATTGAGCAACCTTCTTTTATTTTCTTACCTGGATTATTGAGCATGCATCAAGACATTGAGCAAGCTTGCGTTAGCCGACTGCTTTACAGCAAGCTGCAAACAACCTGTGCTCACCAAATAACGTCCACTAAAAGAGCTCCTTTTTGGTACCAACAGGCTCAGAATGTCTTAAGGAGTCGAGTTTTCCTTTAGTTCCAAGAAGCAGCACATGCAAATGGGTTAAATGTTTATGAGGATGCATCATAGGATGCATCAAAGAAGGGGAAAGGGAAGTTTTAATGTTTTATAATTGACGTTTGAGTTTAGTTTAATGACCCAAACGTGGAAACAGGAACTGTGGCAGATTGGTTTAGTGATGGAAGCAATCTAAGCGCACATCCTACAACCAGAAATCCAGGACTCAATACCACACGAAAGCTTAATGTCCACCCTTACGTGTCTTTTGGCAAGTCATGCCAGTGCTGCTCTGCCAAGACCTTCCCCATTGATTAAACAAAAAAAAAAAATGTGTGTGTGCATATATATATATATCTGAACCTGGATTTTAGCTACTGATCAAAGAAGATTGAATCAGTTCATCTGGATACAATGTTTATTGACAGATACGTTTCATCACAACTAAGTGACATCTTCAGTCTGATTGAAGATGTCACTTAGTTGAGTGATGAAACGTATCTGTCAATAAATATTGTGTCCAGATGAACTGATTCAACCTTCTTTGATTTTTTTACCTGGATAATTGAGCATGCATCAAGACATTCAGCTAATGATGTGTCAGCATCTGCTAGTTAAGATTTTCTGTGAGCTTGTTCTGGCATATCTGCTTGTTAGCCACACAACTTCACCCCTTTTTCAGACTCACTGCTACCTGCCATTTACTGTATTTTCACACCTGGTGAACAGCTAAAATGCCAGCTCCTGTGTGTATAATTTTTTTTCCTGAAAAGTCTCAAAAAGGACATTTGTTTTCAAAGTTTACTAAAAATGATGACATTCCAACAATCATACAAAAATTAGTAAAATCTATTTTCCAACCTGCCATGATTCTTATTTACATTCTTTGTTCCATTTGGATATCTCCAAAATTGTAAAATCATAGCATTGCTCCTTGTTTCCGCCTCACACTGTGACAGTTGCTGAGTTACTGAGGACATGGAAAATATCTTTATGCATCAGGGTGGAGAATACGTTCTGTGAATCCCAATATCCACAACAGCCTCAGCCTCATCTCTAGTTCATTTTGAATGTTCAAAGGTCCATCTTTCATTGTGAATTTGATACATCGCTTGCCAAGACTGTCTGAAAGACTAATCGGCATTAACAGAGCCATATGCGTCACTTATTGCATGCTTATCAATGGGAGAGATGTGCTGCAGGACTTAAAAGCTAGTGAAGGTCTACAGAGCTGATCTAGCATGAGCATGTTTTGCTTTCCACTAATGTCAAGCTGCTACTGAATGTGTGTGTGTGTGTGTGTGTGTGTGTGTGTGTGTGTGTGCGGGCGCGCATGCACATGTATGTGTGGGTTTGATAACAACAACACTTTCTAGTGCTAAAATCCAAACTAATAGGACAGCCAAGAGTGGATATATGCTTTGAGTCTGTAAATATTTTGTGTGTACCCTAGACTTTATTTGCAGTCTAAAAAAGGTTGACAGCCAGATAGACAGCTAGTCTATTCTATATTTATTAGCTAAGTTTCCACAAGCGTTATGGTTTAGTGTGTGTACTAGAGCCAATTACCTGCAAACAACTGAAACATAATTTTAATTAATCAAATGGGAAATGAGCCAAATCAATGTTTCACTCATTCATAATTCTTTGGTTCTTCATTTCTTCTTTATCAGCTCAGACACTAGAGGTAAATTTGTGATGGCATACTGCAGAGAAAACCCAGACGATATAATGGGATCAAACAAACAAGCCCACCATAATGTCTGTTTGAGTGACCTTACAAAGAGCTGGATTGTTCCAGCAACTTTCCTGAATCAAAATACCACACTAAGCTTCTCACGCCCTCATCTGCTGGTACAGTGGTACTTCAATAGACCTCAGGAGGTGAGCCAAAGAGAGATGCAAACTAAAAGCTCATAGATTTTTGGGCACTGCAGAAAAACGGCTCTCTTCGTATAACAAAACCTCAGGAGGAACAATGAAAAATAACTTTCATGTAGAAAAAAAGGTCTAGTTTCATAGTTTTAATGGTTAAATAAAGAATATTCCAATTCTCTATTTTGAAATTTCCTTCATTTTCCTATGTATCCATAATACCAACATAATCCGATTCAAGATTGCAAGGGGCTGGAGGCTCTCCCAGCAGGCATAAGGTAGACAGCAGGGGAGACACCTTGGACAGGTCACCAGTCCATTACAGGGCCCATGCTGGTCAAGCATACCTAGGGGCAATTTAGGGAATCCTGTTCACCTAACCTACATGCTTGTCTTTGGACTGTGGGGAGGTAACAGGAGCACTTGGCGGACACCCACACAAACATGGGAGGAACATGCAAACTCCACAAAGATGGGCTGAAATTGAACACAGGACTCTCTTGCTGTGAGGCAAAGCGCTAGTAACCACTAGGGCTGTTGGAACAAATTTCTATATTCGAATATATTTTGAATAGTAAAAGATATGAATACTATTCGAACGCTAGTGTAACCGGTTACTTTCTTGCCCGGTGCGGGATTCGATACGAGATGTTCTGCACCACAAGGCGACATCGCTAACCGCTCAGACCCGTTAGTTGGGGACTTAAGTTTATACTCGAATCGCTATTCGATGTGTAATTTTTAAAAAAATATATCAAAATGTGTTGGCTAATGTTAGCGAATCTCGCTCTTCTCGCCTGCCTACCCATGTGAGACGCTTTCGACGTGTCATGAACAATAAAGTTTGAGTCTGAATCACAATATCGTTAAACGCGCGCGATACCATTAACGTCACTATCACAGAAATGGCGGAAAGAGAGGAGCCGACGGAGATCACCATCCCTGACCGTTTGAGAAGCGAGGTGTGGAAAACATTTGGATTTCGGTCAACAAACGGGGGAAAAATATCACAAATAGAGATATAGTAATCTGCAGAATATGCAAGATCCAAATGAAATACCACACTACAACCAGCAACTTCAGGGCACACCTGCTAACGCTACACCCTGGTATGCTAGCAGCGGAGCTAACGGGAGTCTGAGGAACCGCAGCTAAAGGCAGGCAAGCATGACCTCCTTTTTGCCTCCCTCCTCATCGAGAGGGTTACCAGCTACCCGCCAAACGGGGATTCCGGAGAAACTGACAAAAGTTTATCTGCAAAGATATGAGACCGATCAACATATCGCAGGGGTCTGGATTTAGAGATTTCGTCCACGAGCTTGAGCCGAGGCACATGGTTCCTAGCCGCGCGAGTTGTGAAACCGTACGATACCACTGGAGACAACGTCAAAAACTACGGTAGGCTACGTCTTCATTCAAGCAGCCTATACCCATTGGTGCGTAAAGACGCACACAACTCATTCAACAACAACGCAGCAATCTCCTAAATAGAAAGTGTATGTCATGTGTACAAATGAACCGTGGGGACGAATTGTATTGCGTACGAATTAACCAAAAACACAAGGCATTTTAATAGGCGATGGAAAATTTGTCTCCTCAGTCTCATTCTCCTACTGGCAACTCCTAACCACTTAGGACACCTCTCGAGGTCTCCTAAATATCTGGGGGAGTAGGAGTGTTCCTTAGCCTCGAGAAAGTTGATAAATAGCTTTTATTCAAACCTGGACTTGACCGGGACTTTCTGAGAGTTCGTCTTTCTAGACGTTTTGAGTGGCTGGAATGCCCTCTAGTGGACAGAATGTACTTAATAACCACATTCTGATACTGTAGACATGGACACAAGCCTGTAAATAGGCTAAATTACAGCTTTTAAAAAATCGAATATATTCGAATATTAACAATAATGCATAGAAATTCGAATATGATTATATAGGAAGATTGACAGCCCTAGTAACCACTAAGCCACTCTTCCGCCTCTCCCTTCGCGTTTTTCAAAAAGCAAATAATGTTTCAATTTTAAAAAAGAAAAAGAAAAAATGAATTTGTATATTCAAACTCAAACCCTGAGCATCTTTTGCCAGGCTTAATGGCATTTTTTGCACAAATATCTTCATAATGGCATCAGCTATTGTCGGAGCTTAAAGAGTTCACAACATTGGCCATACCATGGCAGGAATAGAAACAAAGAAATTCTGAAAATCTTCTGAGATACAGTCAACTGCAGGGCGAAAATATTTATATATCTCACCATCACTGATAATATGGGCTGCCTGATTCATTATCATCTGAGTCCCTTAATTCATTCCAAATGTGCCTGACACATACATCACAAGTCACATATCCATAGACCCGCCACCCAGTCAGACCCAGTCACCAACATTTTTTGGGCAAAGCTGTCATTTGGTGGGGAAAATAAATAAATAAATAAATAAATAAATAAATAACTAAACAAACGAGTATCTGGTTTGCAGACCCCACCCCCTTTCCGTTTTGTGGTTGTGTTTGTGTGTGAGAAAGGGAGACAAAGTGAGAGATCAATGATAAACATGGCAGATTTTTACAGCAGTGTTATACTGGTGCCTTACCTGAAGTCAGGTATGCCTGTTGATGTGCTTATGCCTGCTCCAGAGTGGACAACCAGGCACTGAGACTCCTTTATCAACTGAGCTAGAGTCTGGACCTTCGCTTTCAGCTCCTCGGGACTATCAAACGTCTGTTAGCCCACATAAAAGACGCAGTCAGCGAAACAGTGTGAGAAAATGGGAGTGGATATGACAGGATCAACAGTAAAAGCAATCGCATAATTCATCAAATAGAAGTCACTAGCTGAGTTAATGCTGGGCGCAGGAGGTGATGCTCGCTAACTTGCTAACAGCTAAAAAGCTAGCCGTTAACTATGAACACGGTCAGCAACTGGGCAGCCAAAGTTACCTCGGGGAGTCCGCATACACCTTTGTCTGCATAGGGCGAGAGTCCAGAAGCATAATTTACAGACATTTCAAAGGTCCTCTCTTCAAATATTTGCCTTCATAAAGCCGTTCACACAACCTGCAAAGTAGACACAGGCGAGTTAGTTTGGTCCGCGCTATGACGTCATCGACAGGCGACAATTTCTTTTAAACTTGGCGATAGGCAGTACAACCTTTTTGTTTTTATTGAAAGCGGTTCATTTACAAAAAATAAAGGCATACAAACCATGACAGTAAACACCTCTCAACATACAAGGCAGCTTAGACAAGAAAGATAAATTGTATAAAATAAAATATATAACAAATGATTGAGAATAAAAAAAATAGATAAAACAAATTAAAGATAATACGTCTGCACCTTTTGATAGTTGCTCTAGGTGTCCTCAGATATTTTCAGTTCTTCATAAGCTCTGAGGAGAGGTTTTGCATGTTCCCCCCCAATTAGTCTCGAAGCACTGCGATGATTGTCCACAAGGCCCCTTTTGAAAACAGAAGAAAGTGGTCTCATTTTCCCCTATTTGGATGTGTGGATGAAAATTTTCGCCAGGAGTATCGGGTTGTTCAAAATCAAGTCCCCCTTAATGTCCTTCGTGTTAATACCAAATACAACATTTTCTCTTGTGAGAGGAGCAAGTTGGATCTTGGTTAACAGCCAGTCCTGCGTAGGTGATACAACATGGAAGCCCTCCAATATTGTACAACAAAAACGTTCAAAAAGTGAAAACGTCACTGATGTATTTTTAATTTGTTATGTTTGTTTCATTTGATGAATAAACCCCAGTTCTATACACGTGTAATGTTATCCCTCTGGTTATATCTTAGGTTGCACTAAATATTCTGGCCTGTACTGCTTTACATTGGTAACAAATGACAAATAAACACATCCAACAGGTAATCACAGGAGGACCACAGCAAAATTCAGTTATATGTTGTCAAACTGAGTTTCAATCGATTGTTTTTCTGTATGTCCTCCTGACTAATAATTCACTGGGATCACCAATGATTACAAGTCAAGTGAGAGAAAACAAAGATCATGGTGAAACTAAACTAAATTAACGTTTCCAAGATGTTCTGGCATGCACAAGAGACAACAGATGTCAGGGGGTTAGGAATTAAGCCATCAGGCTTTGCTTCCGACTGTCAGACAATCTTGCGAGCTAAAAAAAATTCCATGGGTGTGTAAAAGCAAATTTGTATGTACGAACAATTGATGAATGAGGCTCATTATCTTTTCAACAATCAGTTCTACCAGGTTCTGTGACAGGCAGCACCTTATCGACATAAGAGGGTCTTGCAAGCCATCAAAGCGAAGACATAGTAGTTGGATCGAACGTGTGTGAAACCCTCATCAGAATTTCAAATCGTGTTTGGTCATGGCTGACATCTTAATGAGTTCTGTGGCAAATACAGAGACGCATACCATGATGTCAAGTGAACATGTGTATGGTTCCTCCGTTTTTACTTGAAAATGTGTCATCAAATTTAGTTGGCGTTCAGACGTAAACGACCCACTGTACACATAAGGTGGCACTGTTAATGCAATGTTTACTGCAAAAACATCTGTATATAAAATGTACAACAAAAAAAACCCCAAAAACAATGTGCACAATGTCTGAGAACAGTTTGTCTCTCTTGAAAAGAAAACAAGTTAATGGAAACATAGGTAGTATCACTATGACCCGCTTATCAGATTAACAAAAAGGGTTCTAGGAAAAACAAAAACCAATGGAAAAAAAAAACAACTACATTTTTTTTTTTTTATTCCTTCACACAAACAGTAAGGACGTGCAAAAAATTGGGGCTTTACATTTTAAGCCAGTGTAAGACAACCACAAGGTCTTGTGAGTGTACATTTACAGAGAAGTAATCAGCTGAAAATTTAATCGATTAAACAGCAACAAGTAGAACACTTTTTACTGCAACTGTGTAAAGTGGGCGATCTAAAAACCAAGCAATGTAGTGACGTTTGTTATTATAACCTCATTGTCTCATGACAGTTCTTGATCTTGTCTGCATCACAGATACACTGATGAGCCAAAACATTATGACCACTCACAGGTGAACCAAATAACATTGATCATCTCCAAACAAGGGCACATGTCAAGGCCTGGGTAGATTAAATGGTAAGCGAACAATCAGTTCTCGTAGTCAACGTGTTGGATGCAGGAGAAATGGGCAGAGGTAAAAGACCTGAACGACTTTGACAAGGGCCAAATAGTTGCTGCCAGACGACTGGGTTAGAGCCTCTCTGACATGGAAAGGCTTGTGGGGTGCTCCTGGTCAGCAGTGGTGAGTACCTACAGACAGTGGTCCGAGGAGGGACAAACCACAAACCAGCGACAGGATTGTTAGGCGCCCAAGGCTTATCGATGCGCGAGGGCAACATAAGCTATCCTGTCTGGTCCAAACCAACAGAAGGTCTACTGTGGCACAAGTCACAGAAAATGTTAATGACGGTTACAGGAGGAATGTGTCACAACACAGTGCATCGCACCCTGCAGCATATGGGGCTGCCTAGCCACAAACATGTCAGAGTGCCCATGATGACCCCTTTCCACCATTTAAAGCCCCTACAATGGGCATGTGAGCATCGGAAGTGGACCTTGGAGCAGTGGAAGAAGGTAGCCTGATCCTCTGAGGCCTGTTTTCTTTTAGATCACATGGATGGCCATATACGTGTGCACTGTTTACCTAGGGAAGTGATGGCACTTGGATGCACTGTGGGAAGACAAGCTGGTGGAGGGAGTGCGATGTTATGGGCAATGTTCTCCTGGGAAACCCTGGGTCCGGCCATTCATGTGGACGTCAACTTGACACGCGCCACCTACCTAAATATTGATTCAGACCAGGTACGCCCCTTCATGACAATGATATTCCCTGATGGCAGTGGCCTCTTTCAGCAGGATAATACGCCCTGCCACACTGCACACATTGTTCGGGAATGGTTTGAGGCACGTGATGAAGTGTTGCCATGGCCTCCAAATTCTCCAGATCTCAGTCTGATGAGCATATGTGGGATGTCCTGGACTGATAAGTCTGAATCATGGCAGCTCCACCTTGCAATTTAAAAGGCCTGAAGGATCTACTGTTAATGTTTTGGTGCCATACCACAGGACACCTTCAGGAGTCTTGTACAGTCCATGCCTCGGTGGGTCAGCGCTGTTTTGACAGCACACGGATGACCAACAACACATTGGGCAGGTGGTCATAATGTTTTGGCTCATCAGTGTATGTAGCTCTATTCTACCATCTCTCCCTGATCTGTTTGGGCTGCCTGTGGTCAGGTATTGCAGTAAGTGTCCATATCAAAGACACAATCACTCACACCCAACCCCCCCACCTTACATTATTGAAGATAAGGCTTCTTTCTACACAGGCACCTGCTGAATTTTAGCAGCACAAGGGATGGTAAATAAATCGAATGAACCCCAGACTGAGTATTGGTAAAGCCTCTCTCTAGCAAAAGTGTTTAGCCAAAAGGTAAGAATGGTGCCTGTGACAAAATTCCCTAATAATTAAAAATAACCCATGAAAGGTAAGCCCACTTAAAAAAAAAAAAAAAAAAGCAAAAAAAACCCAAAAACAAACAATAAACCATCTAATTTGCCACAATGGAGAGCCCTAATCACACTTTTCTAAGACACAATGTACTACGTCTTATTGTGTGTTTGTATGTTGGGAGGGTAATTTGTGAAACACCCTCGACCAGTTTTATTCTCCACTAGAAAGACAGCTGTCATTAAGTGACCATAGAAAAATGTGGGATCCATAAAGACAATACAGTACTGGTGTAGTCATTGCTCCAGAGGGAATCGGATGACAAAGGAGGAATTCCATTCCATGTTGGGTTGTTGGGCCCTCTGTTGTAAGGTTCACCCTTTCTAAGAAGCTCTGCTAAGAGTGACACAGTCTAGTTCTCTTTGTTAAACCCTACGGGGGCTTCTGTTCTCTCCTTCTTCACAGTAATTGGCTCCTTGTTAACCTGCTCCTCGTCTGTTTGTGGTATGGCGAGTCTTTTTCTCTCCTCCTTCTTGACCTCAGTTTTCACCCCTTTCTTTGCTGCACCTGGTGACTTGAGAAGGGTGGTGGATTCAGAGATGGCCGCGGCGCTCTCGCAGATAGTCTGCCCCTCCCACTTTGGAATGTCCAATCCCAGCAAGTCCATAACCTGTCTCATGACCTCGTCTACGTAACCATGGATACGCAGGGGTATGTATGCTTATCCTGGCAGAGAAAATTAAAGCCATGAGATGGAGGAAAATAGGTCGACAGCTTATGTGGACAGAGAATTCTGGTGTCTTTAATTCCTACAGGCTTTTTGACAAGATGGAGCACCATACAGGTTTGTTGCACAGGTGCTTCTATATTTGCAAATGCGTGGGACTCACATGTTTGGTGGCCTGTAGGTTGATGATGACCACCTTGCCACCTTTTCACTTAGTGAGGAGTGGAAGGTCTCTGCTGGGTTTGATCTGCATGGAGGCGCCCAGAGTCAATGCCAAGTCTGCTTGTCTGGTTGAAAAAGATGATTCAAGAAGTAAACTTTTTTTTTTTTTTTTTTTTTACATTTTTTGAGCTGAAAATATGCAGTTTCCCTCGAACGGTAAAGCCCTGGTGATAAAATCATCAAAAGGCGAGACTATATTACACAGCCTTAAGGAAGAAAATCTATGCCTTCTTCTTCTGGGAGAAAATGCACATAGCAAACCACCTAAATAATGTAGGTAAGGGATTGCCTACATTATTTATGGTCATCAAATATCAATGCCAACATTGCATATTAGATTCACATGGGGTCCAGCACACTAAAACGATAACAATGACCCATGTAGAAAGACGATACACAACTTAACTCTGGGTAGACTTGTGAGGTGCTCGGGCGTGGTGTTCTGCTGCAGCAGTGCCACTCAGCCTCTTTTTGTCTTGCTCTTCGACCTTTTTTGTGCCACTTTCAGTGTGGGCAGAGAAACGCTAAAAACAAGTGTACCACTATGAATGACATGTAGCTTTAAGTATCATGTCACATAATCAAGTAGCATATTTGCCCAGTGAGAGGGTTCTCCTTACTCACATGTTGATTCTTAAAACTATTTTAAAAAAGGATGTGTATAATTGTTTGGCAAATAGGCAAATCATGCATAACATACTTTGCACATTTTTTTCTTTGTTTTAGGGGCGACAGTTGGCTTGGAGGTAGAGCAGGTCGCCTGGTAACTTGTGGGTTGCTGGTTTTATCCTCCTTGCAAAAATGTTGGGAGTCGTCGAGCAAAACGTCACACCCCTAACTGCTCCCAATGAGCTGGTTGTTTGTTACCTTGCAAGGCACACACTGCCGTTGGTGCATGAGAGTGTGTGTGTGTGTGCACGGGAATTTGAGGAATTTCTTTTTCAATTTTCCCCCCAACTGTATCTGGCCAAATACCCCGAGCCGTCCTGGTCACTGCTCCTCCCCTCTCTGAGCGCCCCGACCGACTAGAAGAGGCGCTGGTGCAGCAACCAGGACAAATACCCACATCCGTCTTCCCACCTGCAGACATGGCCAATTGTATCTGTAGGGACACCCAACCAAGCCGTAGCTAACATGGGGATTTGATCCGCCGATCACGTGTTGGCACAATGTGAGGAATTTGTTGATTTTAAAGCGCTTTGAGTGGCTGTTGCAGCTAGAAAAGCACTATATACTAAATGCAATCCATTTACCATTTATTTCTCTATGCCCTGATTGAAACCTTAAGTAAGCCTTAACGTGTGCTGTGACTGAAAGTGGAGCAGTAAGTAACCATGAATCCATAATGACATTTGGAGATCGATGCATTCAGAACATCATGCTATTTTACAAGACAAAGACATGCACAATAAAAAAACACCTGTGGATACAGAAACTAAAAGAGGCAAATGTCAAAAATAAAAGCCTACTTTTAAACAGTAAAATTGATGATGATGTGCAATGTAAAAAATTCTCAGTAAGTAAAATATTCCATTAGGGGAAAAAACTGGATAAAACGGTACAGAGCGTTACACCAAATATAATTTTACATCAAATTAGATGTTTCACATAACCGATACCCGGAAGCATCTAATTTCCTGTGCTGTTTAGGATGAGCATCCCTTTATAAACCTGACCTGGGTGTTCGAGGAAGAGAGGATGGGTAAGAGCAGTAATGTTAATGGGGCCAAGTAGAGGAGAAACACTGAATAGACGCCAGAATCACTCCTATCCAATACCTGCATAAACATTATGGGGAAATATATTTTCACGTCTAAATCAAGCTGTCTTTATAATAGAATTTTTCCACTTTGAACAGCTGATAGTAGCGTCCTGTCAGTAGCTGTGGCAACACCATGGTAACAAACTCAGCCTTGTTAACTCTGTATATCATGGTCACACATCAGAGATGAACTGGGCTTCATTGGGACCAGTTGGTTCCTGATGCACAGTCTGATGGGCACAACGCTGGGTTGTAGAGATGGTCAATGTGTCTTACCTGCTGACATCATCTGCTTTGGTTAGGTCTCCGTGTGGAAGAGCATCCTCCCAGTCCAGTATGGTGCTGATGAGTTTCGTTCTGTAATGTAGACCACCATTCATATATACATACACAGGAAGATTGATGGTAAAATGTTATTACTTCACTATGGACAAATTTAAGCATGCCTTACCTGCAGGCTCTGAGTACCCTGGAGCGGACCACTTCACAGTAGCGTCCGGTGGGTTTCAGCCCCATCACACCGATCACCTTCTCTCTCACGTACTGCCTGGGGAAAAAAACCAAGCTCTTTCAATTTACTTTTCTCAAGCAGTCTTCATTTTGGAATGTGCAGTTACAGTGCCAAATACTGAATTTAAATATATATTAATACATTTATACTTGCAAACAAAAAAAGATGGTGGAATACAAAAGCTTGTGTGGAAAAAAAATAGATGCAAGTCAAAGCGGCTTGTTCAAATAACTGTGGTAGGGTTTCAGTATCAATACCAAGGTGATCAAGGTGTGTGTGTGTGTGTGTGTGTGTGTGTGTGTGTGCGTGTGCGTGTGCGTGTGCGTGTGTGTGTCTGCGCGTACCAGCCACATTTCTCACACTCCTCTACAACCACGTTTCCGTGGAGCTCAGACAGCAAATCCCAGACAGAGCGAGAAAAAGAGAGCAGCACACCGTGCTGTCCTCTCCATGTGACTGTTTACATCCCACGCTTCCCTCCTGGAGCCTCCGCTTCCACCTGTGGTGGCTCTCGATGGTACTGTTCCACTCGCTGACTCCCTCCACTGGCCTTGTCTGTCATTGAACCTCTCACCGAGAGTTTTCCCCATACAGACTATTACTGGGCACCGTGCCTCTCGTCCACACGACGTATCTAATAGTAGAGACAAAAACAACCGGATATATGGAGCAAATATCTGCAATTTGCGTCCTATTTGTAGTACTCCGATTGGTTTTAATTCTGCTTTGACACCAAACAATCTTGGCCTCTTCAACGTGAGCTCTCTGGGTAATAAGTCCTTCATCATTAATGATTTTATTGATCTAATAACCTGGACTTCTTTAGGATTACTGAGACATGGCTGTCTCCAGGCTACACAGTTCCCCTGATTGAGGCTAGCCCCTCTGATTTTGCATATTTTCATATTCCCAGGCGCTCTGGAAGAGGGGATGGCCTAGCTGTTTTTATAAGTTAGGTCTTAAGCGCCATCCTATTGCTTTTGGTAATTTTATCTCATTTGAGGTCGTTTCCCCCAGCCCACAGCAGTGCAACACAAAGACAAAAACACATATCCAAAAACTACATGAACTACAAGAACACATAAATCCAAACTAACACATATATCTAAAGAAAAAAAAAACAGTCCATAAAAAAAAAGAAATCCTAAGCATCATATTCTTCATAAATTTTATGTCCATTATAATTCTGTTTATCCTCTTTCAGTGTTGTATTGTGTAAATTGTGTAAACACAACATCCATTGCATGTTGTCTATCTTGGGAGAGAGATCCCTCCTCTGTTGCTCTCCCTGAGGTTCCCCCCCCCACCCCCCCGTTAAAGGTTTTTTTTTAGGGAGTTGTTCCTTATCCGATGAGAGGGTCTAAGGACAGGATGTTGTGCTGCTGTAAAGCCCACTGAGGCACATTTGTAATTTGTGATCTTGGGCTATACAAATAAAATTGACTCGACTTGACTTGACTTGTCCAGGAGAACGAACACCTGCCAGGATGACTGTCTGAACTGCCGGTTTGCATTAATCTGGTGGATATGCCTGTATCTGACCATCTTCTGCTTCCGGTGTGGGAAGATGGTGGCATGAATTCACGTTTGCAGTGGCCTCACCCAGTACCGTCCATGCAGTGTCTTTGTCCACGTCAGCACCTAAGTTTGTGTCTTCGTTTGATGCCTGGGAGGGCTGGCGCTGGATTGGCTGGGAGAGCTTGCTCTGCTGCATCCTGTGGGCCCAGGGACCACGGCCATGCCCGGAGCTGTGCCCGAAGAGGTAACACCGAGGATGGTCTGACAGGACGCGGAAGCAGGGCAGGATAAGCTAACTGCTAGCCCATGCAGACCGGCAGTTCCGATAACACCGAGGGCGGTCTGACGGCGGCCTCGCCTGGCGTCGACTGTTTTTAGTGTCGTCATGTGGACTGCAGGGAAGTTTGTCGAAGGTGTCTGGCTGGGAGAGCTGGCATTGGATCGGCTGAGGGAGCCTGGTCTGCTGCATCCGGTGGGCCCGAGGACCAAGGCTCTGCCTGAAGCTGCACCTGAACAGGAAACACCAAGGGCGGTCTGACAGGACACAGAAGCGAGGCAGGCTAAGCTAACTGCTAGCCCATGCAGACTGGCAGTTCCGACAGTCATCCTGGCTGGCATTCGTTCAACTGGACAGTGCTTGTTTTTTGTTTTTAGTTTGGATACATGTGTTCTTGTAGTTTTTGGATATGTGTTGCACTGCTGTGGGCTGGGGGAAATAATATTTCGTTTCATTTCATGTACGTGCATACATGAAATCCATCCATTCGTTGTCTTAACCGCTTATCCTGCTCTCAGGGTCGCGGGGATGCTGGAGCCTATTCCAGCAGTCATTGGGCGGCAGGTGGAGAGACACCTTGGACAGGCTGCCAGGCCATCACAGGGCCCACACACACACACACACACACACACACACACACACACACACACACATTCATTCCTAGGGACAATTTAGTACCTACCACCAATTCACCTGACCTACATGTTTTTGGACTGTCGGAAGAAACTGGAGCCCCCAGAAGAAACCCACGCAGACACGGGGAGAACATGCAAACTCCACACAGAGGACGACCGGGGATGACCCACCAAGGTTGGACTACCTCGGGACACAAACCCAGGACCTTCTTGCTGTGAGGCGACCGCGCTAACCACTGCGTCACCGTGCCACCGCATACATGAAATGAAATGAAATGAAATGAAATGACAAATAAAGTGTTCCTGATTCCCGATAAAGCTGTCATTTTCAAAGTACCCCTACAGCTCAGTATTCCTAGACCACTATCATAAAACACGTTCTCGCATTCTCAACGCTGACTGCAGTTAAATTCTGTGATGTTTTTAAATTCATCATCCTTTAATCCCTCTTTATCCTCCCTCAATCTAGATGCACTGTTAAATTCATTCAATGATCAGTGCCTATCCATACTCGACCAAATTGCACCATTTAAAACTAGAAAACAAAAATCATATAACCTCACCTGACTGAATGATCATACTCATGCCCTTAGAAGACTCCGTAGAAAATCAGAATGACAACAGCTAGTCAACAAGTCTGAATTAGCACATAACACCCTTAAAAAAACCAAATGTTAATTTACCAGAGGGCAGTGAAGGATGTGAGATCAGCGTACTTCTCCAAGCTAATATCAAGAAATAACCATAATCCTAAAGTTCTCTTTAGGGTAATTGATTCTGTTATTAATGGTCCCTCCACTTCTCTTTTTGAACTTGATGCTGAGTTGTCAGAAAAATTTCTCACTCATTTTGTAAATAAGGTGGAGAACATGTGAGTCAGGCTGGGTCGAGCATCCTCAAGTGTGATATCAAAATGGGGTGTCTCACCCTTCTCTTCCAAGGTCCACACCCAAAGGGTGTGTGGACCTTGGGAGGAAATGGTGAGACGTTGTAGAAAAATAGAAAGCGGTCCTTAGGGGCAAAGCCTTTAAAGAAAAACTGCAGTATTTTTTTAAACTAAGCGATTGGTGACAGAATCTTTTAAATTGGTTAACTATTCAGCTTGCATCAGCCGACTACTTTGCAACAAGCTGCAATGTAACTCCAAGAAGCATCACATGCAAATGGGTTAAATGTTTGTGAGGATGCATCATAGGATGCATCAAAGAAGGGGAAAGGGAAGCTTTAATGTTTTGCAACTGATGCGTGGGTTTAGTTTAATGAACCAACTTGACAGTAAATGTTGGCAGATTGGTGTAGTGATGGAAGCAATTTAAGCGATCATCCTACAACCTGAAAGCCAGTATTCAAGACCCACTTTAAAGCATAATGTCCATTGTTACGTGTCTTTTGGCAGGATATCTCCAAAACTGCAAAATCGTAGCATCACTCCTTGTTTTTGCCTCACACTGTTGCAGTTGTTGAGTTACTGTGAGGACATGGGAAATATCTTTATGCATCAGGGTGGAGAATGTGTTCTGTGAATCCCAACAATCACAACAGCCTCATCTCTCAAATTCATTTTTCAATGTTCAAAGGTTCATCTTTCATTGTGAATTCGAATACATCACTTGCCGAGACTGGTTGAAAGACTAACCGGCATTAACGAAGAGGCATGTGCGTAGTTTATGGCATGCTTATCAATGGGAGAGATGTGCTGCAGCCTGCAGGACTTAAAAGCTAGTGAAGGTCTGCAGAGCTGATCTAACATGAGCATGTTTTGCTTTCCACTAACATCAAGCTGCTACTGAATCTGTGTGTGTGTGTGTGTGTGCACAGCATGTGTGGGTTTGATAACACTTTCTAGTGCTCAAAGCCAAAATAATCAGACAGCCAAGAGTGGATATATGCTTTCTGTCTGTAAATATTTTGTGCATATAGGACCCTAGACTTTATTTGCAGTCAGCAAAAGGTTGACAGCCAGATAGACAGCTAGTCTATTCTAAATGTATTAGCTAAGTTTCCACTAGTGTTATCTTTTAGTGTGTGTACTAGATCCAACTACCTGCAAACATCTGCAATTGAATTTTAATTAATCATATGGGAAATGAGCCTAATCAATGTTTCACTCGTTCATAATTCTTTGGTACTTAATTTCTTCTTATCAGCTCAGACACCAGAGGTAAATGTGGAATGGCACAGCACAGACAAAAACCCAGAAGACATAATGGGATCAAACAAACAAGCCCACCATAGTGTCTGTTTGAGGGACCTTACAAAGAGCTGGATTGTTCCAGCAACTTTCCTAAATCAAAATACCACACTAAGCTTCAATAGCCCACAGGAGGTGAGCTAAAGAGAGATGCAAAATAAAAGCTCATAGACTTTTGGGCACTGCAGAAAAACGAGTTTCATGGTTAAATAGAGTATTCCAATTCTTTTTTGAAATTTCATACATTTTCCAATCCATCCATAATACCTACTTAATCCGATTCAAGGTTGTGAGCGGATGGAGGCTATCCCAGCAGGCATAAGGTGGAGAGTAGGGGAGACACCCTGGACAGGTCATTAGTCCATCACAGGGCCCATGCACATGGTCACACATACCTATGGGCAATTCAGGGACTCCTATTCACCTAACCTGCACGCTTGTCTTTGGACTGTGGGAAGTAACAGGAGTACTTGGTGGAAACCCACACAGACATGGCAGGAACATGGAAACTCCACAAAGATGGGCTGAAATTGAACACAGGACCCTCTTGCTATGAGGCAACAGTGCTAGTAACCACTACGCCAGTGTGCCACCTCTCCCTTCATATGCATTTTTCAAAAAGCAAATAACATTTTAAATGTTTTAAAAAAGAATTTGTATATCCAAACTCTAAAACTCAAGGGTATCTTTGGGGTCGCCCTGGTGGCTGACCTGGTCGAGCGCATACCACATAAGGCTGAGTCCTTACCGCAGCGGCCTGGGTTCGAATCTGGCCCGGGCCCTTTGCTACACGTCATCCCCTCTCTCTCCCCCTCCTTTCTTGTTTTTCTCTAACGTCACTGTTAAAATAAAAGCAGAAAATGCCGAAAAATATGGTGGCACAGTAGCCCAGTGGTTAGCGCCGTCACCTCACAGCAAGAAGGTCCTGGATTCAAACCACGGGGTTGTCCAACCTTGGGGGTCATCCCAGGTCATCCTCTGTGTGGAGTTTGCATGTTCTCCTCGTGTCTGCGGTGGGTTTTCTGCGGGTGCTCCGGTTTCCCCCACCCCCAAAAAGACAATGCATGTTAGGGTTGATGCTACCGTCTGTGCCCCTGACCGAGGCATGGCAAGGCGAACTGGAGTTGGTCCCCGGGCGCTGCACGGCAGCTGCCCACTGCTCCTAGCTACACAGCTAGGATGGGTTAAATGTAGAGCTTACATTTTCCCATGGGGTTTAACAAAATACATCAAAATCAAAAAATCAAAAAAATACCTGGTTGCGGTCTGGAGATCTGTGGAGTCGGCATGTAAGATCACCGCTAAGTGGAATGTTTGCTCTCCTATATTTTACAACCAAGGTCTCCTAGTTGATCGTCGTCCTATCCCGCATAATAGCTGGTCCAGTAGGGGTGTACACTCTCTTGGTAATCTGTGTGATGACCGTGGTCTGCGTTCTTTTGAGGATCTCAGGAATCAATATGATTTACCGGCCTGGTCTTTTTTTTTCTATCTTCAGTTGAGGGCTTCCATGAAGGCTCACGGGGTGCCGTGGCTCTCTTCTCTCCCAGTGCATCCACTTTATAGAATAATTAGTGAAAAGGTTAGTACTAGGGGTTTAGTTTCTGTGCTGTATGGCTTTATCCTGGAAAGAACATACAAACCCCTTGCGCTGGACACAATTTGGAGAACAGATGTGCCCGATCTGGATACTGAGTTCTGTTGGGAGACGGTGTGGTCTAGTATTCTCTTAGCGTCTAGGAATCCAGATCATCAGCAGATACACTATAATTTTATACATCGGACATATCGCACCCCACGACAGAGGTTTTGTATGAAACTTGCTGATAGCCCAAACTGTACATTTTGTTCGCTGAATGTGGTTGGAACCTTCTTTCATATGGTCTGGGAATGTCCAAGGGTGAAAGGGTTTTGGGAAATGGTTGCTGATAAATTGTCCCAATTTTTGTCGATTACTGTACCCGCTGACCCTGCGGTATTACTTCTAAATGACTTCTCTGCACTACATGTACCACTAATCAAGCAGCGCATATTGCTTGCGGGACTCACAGCAGCCAAGAAGATGGTTGCTATGCGTTGGAAAGCTCCAGATGATTTGTCATCTCGTCATTGGTCCCTCTTATATCTGGACATTGTATATTTGGAGCTCTCGACAGCAAGGATCCATGGAGCAAGGGCTGGAACTATAGACATGTGGAATTCTGTGGCCGCTGAGTTGAAGAACTTTATTGACTGAACACTGACCGAGTATTGTATGCTGTTTCTTTTTTGCAATTTTTTCTGTTTTTTTTCTTCCTTTTTTTGTGGTTGGGTTTGTGGGTGGGTTTTTGTTTGCATTATTGTTCATTTGTGTGTCTTGTTTAAAAAATGATAAAATAAAAAATATTTGATCACAAAAAAAAATCAAAAAAATAATCTTAAAACTCACAGCATCTTTTGCCAGGCGTAATGGCCCTTTTTACACAAATATCTTCATAATGGCATCGGCTTTATATTGTCAGAGCTTAAAGAATCCCCAACATTGGCCATACCATGCATGGCAGGAGCAGAAACACAAGATATTCTGAAAACCTTCTGAGATACAGTCAACTGCAGAAGGAAAACGTATATCTCACCATCACTTACGTGGGCCGCCCGATTCATTATCATCTGAGTCCCTTAATTCATTCCAAAAGTGCATGACACATACATCACAAGTCACATATCCGTAGACCCGCAAGGCAGCAACGTTTCTTCGGTAAAGATGTCATTGGGTGGGAAAGATATAAACGAGTATCTGGTCTGCAGCCCCCACCCCCTTTCCGTTTAGTGTGGCGTGTGGTTGTGTTCGAGAGTGTGAGAACGGAAGACAGAGAGAGAGATCAATGATAAGCATGGCAGACATTTTCCAGCAGTGTCATATTGGTGCCTACCTGAAGTCGGGTATGCCTGTCGATGTGCTTGTGCCTGCTCCAGAGTGGACAACCAGGCACTGAGACTCCTTTATCAACCGAGCTAGAGTCTGGACCTTCCTAATTCATCAAAGAGAGGTCAAGTTAATTCCGGGCGCTGGAGGTGACGCTCGCTACCTTGCTAACAGCTAAAAAAGTTAGCCGTTAACTTTTAATACTGTCAGCAACTGGGCAGCCAAAGTTACCTCGAGGAGTCTGCATAGGGCGAGAGTCCGGCAGCATGATCTACAGACATTTCAAAGGTCCTTTCTTTAAATAATTTTGATTCATAAAGACGTCCACACAATTTGCAAAAGAGACTCAGGCGAGTTATTTTGGTCCGAGGTAATGGCGTCATCGACAGGCGACAATATTTTGTTTTGACCAGGCGATACAACATAGAAGCCCCCCCCCTCCAATGCTGTAAAACAAAAACGTCCGAAAGTGTCGCCAATGTTTTTTTTAACTTGTGTTTGTTTA
This sequence comes from Lampris incognitus, assembly GCF_029633865.1. Taxonomy (NCBI): domain Eukaryota; kingdom Metazoa; phylum Chordata; class Actinopteri; order Lampriformes; family Lampridae; genus Lampris; species Lampris incognitus. The sequence continues at coordinate 38,214,082 of NC_079224.1, read as the reverse complement.
ATTTGACGAATAAATCCATGTTCTATAAATAATGTCAGCCCTCTGGTTATATCTTATGTTGCACTAAATATTCTGCCCTGTACTGTTTTACATGGGTAACAACTTGCTGTAAAAAAAAAAACAAATTAGGGAAATATCGCCTCTGGGGTAGAAATACGCATGGATAGGTCTAAGGATATAAGGCACAAAAGATCATCTGTATTTACAAAACCAACATTAATCAGAAATATTTTGATGGATTTTAATACTTTGCCTAAACAGACTATTCTATTTTCAGTTAGTTTCTACTGTCTAAATTGTTAGATTAATTTAGTTAGGGAGTTTTAAAAAAAATTACATTAAAGACAAAACTTTACTGGCGATCTCGAGGAAGTAGGACTAAACCTTTTAGATTAAACATGGCAAAGCCTCTCAGTCTCCCATGAGGTGATTAGCTGGGAACAGGGTCAGTTCTGTGGTTTAAACGTCAAGATTTGCCTTGAATTAGACTTTTATATAGGAAACGTAAGAGGATCTGAGTGACGTTCTATGTAAAATGCTTGGTACATCTTTGAAATGCACTTTAAATAAATTAAACAAGGGCTAAATACTTCACTGCCATTTCTGTCAGTTAAATTTCACATCTTTGCTCAAATGGAAATGGAAATAAGGTAGAAAAGTAAAAAAAAAAACCAAAAAAAAAACCATAAAGCATAATAGAACTAGTCCTTAGCCCCCTGCAAGATGGGCGAGTTATGAGGGGGGGAAAAGCAATGCCCAAGGGACCACGTGACAGTGTCTGTAAAAGAGGGGCCATTCTCATTAGTGATAAATGTCAATCAAGTGTCACATAAGTTAAAAGATTTGCTACTTGATAGTTTTCCAATAAAGATCTTTATTTTTCAATTTCAAATAGTCAAAAATAAGAAAAACACAGGTAAACAAAATAAGGTGATTTTTCATACAGCTACCTGTGCATATCAGTAATGTTTTTGTGGAGGCTGTAAACCTACTATGACAACCACATGAGAGTGACCTAGTTGTCTATCTAACATTGTCTTAGTTTCCTTTAATCATACTTAATATCCTGAGAATTGCAGTATGATGTCCAATTTGAGTAAATAAAACAATCAATATTGCTGATGCAAAATGCACAAAAAAGAACACCCATACACTCTTAAGGTTGTGACATCACCAATCCCCCCTCCACCAGCACGGAAAATAAATACTCATTAAGAAAACACGGCGGTAGTTTTCGATTTTAACTCCTGGGGCTCTCGGTCTCTCTCAAAAAAAAAAGTTTCAATAACCCTGATATCCCAACAACATTGTAGAGTAGACAATTTCATATCAGAAACCCTTTTCCCAATCAAATCCATTTATCACATCACACAATTAAAGTAACTTTTAAACAAAGATTTCAGGCAAAGTGTTTAACCAGAGATGAAATAAAATACCAAAACTTGCAAGAGAGCCAACAGTGTACAAAGACAAGAATACAGCAAACATTGTTTCCTAATCATTAAATGATTTGGGCTGTCATTTAAACTACCATTACATCTTTGGCTCCATCAGGCCTCTTAGAGAAGGAACCTGTGGAGAAATATAGTTCTGATCGGTAATTAGTTATGCCCCCTGATCAGCTCTATCCTCCTAGCTGAACTACTATGAAAAACAACCCCATTCTCAAATGACAGATAAACACATCCAACAGGTAATCACAGGAGGACCACAGCAAAATTCAGTTATATGTTGTCAAAATGTTCACACTGAGTTTCAATCGATTGTTTTCCTGCAGGTCCTCCAGACTGAGAATTCACTGGGATCTCCACTGACTACAAGTCAAGTGAGCGAAAACAAAGATCATGGTGAAAGTAAACTGTCCACATGTGATAGAAATTAACGTTTCCAAGATGTTCTGGCATGCACAAGAGTTTTGAAAAAAAGTGTCCTGTCACAACTCAAGCCATTTCCTGGAGAAGTGAGACACACTGTACATTTTGGAAATATAATCTTCAACGTGCGTTTGCAGTGCATCGCTCATACATACAAAAAACAAAAACAAAAAAAACAAACAAAAAACAGGCCATTTGAAGTCTTCAGTCTTCTGTAAGTCACTGAGGTCCACTGCAGGTGCGTAAGACCCAGTGACAATTAGGGAAATATAAGATATGAAAGCGGGGGACTGGACCAGATTTGTAAGTGTTTGCACCAGTGCAACAAACGGATATTTTGACAGTGGCATAAACAAATGATTAAATAAAATAAAACAATAGGGTATCACTATGGTTTCAAGTTATTGTCTCAAGATAAGGTTTCAGGTGACACTGAAAACAGCTCACAGAGTTGCGTTGCTCTTTTACAAGGTAAAAAGATTGTAAGATTGTGCTGATGCAAATCTTGCCAGATCAGGCCCTTTCTTGAGGGTGCATTGATATTATTCTCTGTAAAGAATTCAGAGACTGGGGAAAGGGGGGGACCTTTTTTATCAGATAAAAAGTGGGAGTTTTCTTATGTCTCTTGGTTGTGGACCTAACATTTCTAGCAACCCTGACAAGGAAGGGGTGGCATATGCGAGCTAGACTGGGGGGTGGGGGTGGGGGGGCAAGACTCAAACACGTCATGATTCCTCATTTCCAGAGTCATCTTCATCATAGCAGCAGTCACCATCTTCATCCTCCAGCTCCTCGTCATCATAGTAATCATCATAGAAGAGGTCAGAGCCTTCATCAGGGGGCGGGGCACGTGTGCGGACACAGTACTCTGCCAGTGTGGTAGGCACCTTAACGCCGTCACGTTCAGCTTCTGCCTTGGTGGCCAGTACCTGTTTCCTAAGGGGAATTTGATTTTTTTTAAAAATGGGGTCATTCTTACCTTGTGGAATTTTAAAATAAATAAAATGTTATAACCACCGGCATAGAAGGATTTGTTACCTGATAATCTCTGCATATTCCCGGTCCTTGCCCTTGCTGTCTCTCCACTTACGGTACATGACAGAGGCATCCACATTAGCGGGGGAGAAAGTGTTGGGCTCATTAAGCAGTGAAATCACACTCAGCAAGATGGTCCTGTGGAGACACACACACACACACACACACACAGGTTGGGGTTAAACTGAAATCTAATGACAATATTATCGCCAGGAATGTTTCTCCTGAAAACACTGACGTAGCTACTGGCACACCTGGCTACAAATGAGTAAACATGAAACTCGATTATTTCAATTTAGAATGACCTTAATGTACCATTTCTAACCTTACGTTCTGAGAATAGAAGCCAATCTGTTGTTTAGCTCAATTTTCAGTGAGGAGAAACATTAGTGGGAAATTACAGACTAAGGGGAAGAACCAACTTTTCTTTGGCTATAGAGGACTGTAATGATTTTTTTTCACAGAAAATTGACTTGCACGTTAACATTTTCACTAGATTTACTCCTACTTTTGCTGCCCTTCTGGCCCCGCCTTAATTGAGTGTGAAAATTTCTTGGACAGCAACTACATAATTAAGGTTTTCTTAAAATTAATCTACCTCCTGGTGTTTCCCCGATAAATCTCTTCCCCTGCATGGCACCTACAACTTTTGATCCTAAGTTTGATAATAGCAGTGGTCCTGAGGTAAACCTCACACAGTGCCACACAGCCGGGGGTTGCATTACCAAGAATCTTCCATCATTTACCAAATTTCAAAATCGTTGATGATAATTCCAAATGTCATCGATCATTTTGACAGAATCGACATTAAAAAAAAAAAGGCTTTGTTGGCTTTTTGAGAGAACACCGTCTTATGTTGCTGTCAATTACGGTGTGTATACACTAAAACGGAGTGGCCCAAATATCCATCCATCCATCCATTTTCCGAACCGCTTATCCTGCTCTCAGGGTTGCGGGGATGCTGGAGCCTATCCCAGCAGTCATTGGGCAACAGGTGGGGAGACACTCTGGACAGGCCGCCAGGCCATCACACTGCCCCCCCCCCACACACACACATTCACACCTAGGGGCGATTTCAGTATGGCTGATTCACCTGACCTGCATGTCTTTGGACTGTGGGAGGAAACCGGAGCACCCGGAGGAAACACACGCAGACACGGGGAAAACAAGCAAACTCCACACAGAGGACGACTTGGGGCGACCCCCAAGGTTGGACTACCCCGGGGCTCGAACCCAGAACCTTCTTGCTGTGAGGCGACCGCGCTAACCACTGCACCACTGTCCGCCTGTCCAAAATATCATAGGGCAAAATTGGGTGGCCCAAATATCATAGAGCGAAATTCATATTTACAAATTAAAAAGGGTATAGCCTACAAGTAATCATCTGTGCTAAAGCATCACCAAAACACAGCTCGCATAGTGGATGTTTTTGTTCTCTGTGTAAAAGTAGGCTACTAGGATTTATTGCTGGCATGCACACGTGAGGCTCCAGTATGAATGGCCTTTTTTTCTTTAATCTTCCCATAACTTTTATCGTTTTTGCTAAGCATGACCCCAGGGCTTATTGTAGGATGGGATTAAGCGTTATAATACACACATACACAAAATATAAAGCAAAATATAGTATCAGTAAACATGAATACACACACGTCAGGTTAAAACAAACTATGACGGGGCGTCCAGGTGGTGTAGCGGTCTGTTCTGTTGCCTACCAACACGGGGATCGCCAGTTCGAATCCCAGTGTTACCTCCGGCTTGGTCAGGCATCCCTACAGACACGGGAAGCCGGATATGGGTATGTGCCCTGGTCGCTGCACTAGCGCCTCCTCTGGTCAGTTGGGGTCCCGGTTCGGGGGGGGGGGTAGCGTGATTCTCCCACACACTACATCCGCCTGGTGAAACAAGCGGCTGACGACTCCACATGTATCGGAGGAGGCATGTGGTAGTCTGCAGCCCTCCCCAGACTGGCAGAGGGGGTGGAGCAGCCTCCAGGGCGGCTCGGAAGAGTAGGGTAATTGGCTGGATACAACTGAGGAGAAAAAGGGGGAACCCCCCCCCCAAAAAAAACAGACTATGACGGAGCTTCTACAGCCCCATCCATCACAGTGACACATACTGATTAAATATACTGCAAGACCTCCACACACCAACCTCTCCTAACCAAATTACATTATCCACCCCAAATCTTCCTTCTTAATGAACTCTGATTGGCTTTTACATTGAAATAATAGCCAGGATCTTCTCTCCTTCATGATCATTCTGAGGGGAAATACTTGGCACTATGGCTCGCTTTTTTTTTTGCTTTTTGGATCTTCCCCCCTTTTTCTCCCCAACTGTATCTGGCCAATTAGCCCACTCTTCTGAGCCATACTGGTCGCTGCTCCACCCCCTCCTGCCAATCCTGGGAGGGCTGTAGACTACTACACGCCTCCTCCATACACGTGGAGTCGCTAGCTGCTTCTTTTCACCTGTCAGTGAGGAGTTTCTCCAGGGGGACGTAGCGCATGGGAGGATCACGCTATCCCCCCCCCCCCCGAACAGGTGCCCTGACTGACCAGAGGAGGCACTAGTGCAGCGACCAGATACGACTGACTTCCCACCCGCAGACACGGCCAATTGTGTCGGTTGGGACGCCCAACCAAGCCGGGAGTAACACGGGGATTCGAACCGGCGATCCCCATGTTGGTAGGCAATGGAATAGAGCGCCACGCCACCCGGACGCCCCGGCACTATGGCTCTTAACCGCCAAAATTCTTGACTTCAGTAGATTGTGGTGTTGACTTTCTAACGTTCGAATCTTAATTCTATGGTCACACTCATTGCAAGACATTCTAGACAAGTTTGCGAGCTCAACATTTTAAACATAAAGTACATTTTTATGCCTATGTTCATCTGAAGCCAGCAATCAGCCATTCCTTTAGCCTGTTAGCATAGGGTTCTTGTAGTTGGTGATGATTTGATACAGTCTGGTTTCTAATTTGCTGAGCTGGCCATTTCAAGTCAAGAATCAGTCATTCCTTTAGCCTTTTAGCATAGCCCCATGTAGTTGGCACTGTAAAAAAGGCTCTGACATTTATAGGTGCCTGCCCCTTTAAGACTGCCTGTCCCTTTAAGACTCTGGCCAGATTCTCCGGTTGTGAGTGACGCAGCCTATGTTCAGTTGTAGTTTGAAGCTAGATGCCTTGCCTAGCGCACGTTGAGACTGTGTCCGTGTTATAAGTGCACACTACATGTAGTTTTCCCCTGCAAAACTTGTGTCTAGGTGTATAGTGAAGTTATCCTCATTTGTCCTTTGTTGCGATCCAGTTTGTTCTTTGAGTCACTGACGAAAAGTAAGTGTTTCAGTCGGAGTTGCCTCGTTATGTTTAGCTAGGCTAGGTAGTAGTTGCTAGCTCACTGCGCACCCGTAGGTTCCTAAATGGGAGAAGATATATTCCGTTTTAGAATCTGTCCTAATTCCTTGATTTAAGTGCTAAACTAGCAAAGGTGATGCCTTATAAGCTGTTATAGGCTAACGTGCAGTTTATGCCGTCGTGTGTTCGTTTGTGTTGATCGTCCAACGTGGACCTCATTTTGTTATTCTTCATCTCTCCAGCAGATGTCGCCATTGTATCGTATATGATAGTAATAGGCCTACTCTAAACGTATGTAGCTTGAGGCCACCGTTTCTGATATTGTATAGCGATTGTTATGTTGAATAACTCAGAACCACTGAATGTATGGACATACCTTTATTATGTTTATTGGTAGCCTAACTCATATCCTGTAATGTTGCAATGCTAGTGCCTAATGGCAATTCCCTTTTTGTTGTTGCAGAACTCGCTATAATTTATGCTGGATTTCAATACAGTTCAGACAAACGAAGTTCACGTCTCCTCTTCATTCCCGTGTTCTGACCGACACACCATCCTGTCTACTCTCTACCTAAGACAAACTAGCCCTTCCAAATTATCACACTAACAGGCACTGATCTGATACAACTGAGTTTGCCCATCAATTTCAAGCCAGCAATCAGCTTTTCCTGCAACCTTTTGCTGTAACCACCAGCATGTAAGCTGTGAGGTGATATCAGGCGTTAGCTGCAGGTTTCAGCATAGGTACAAGGTAGCGTGGAGAGGTTCATACTATGCGGGTAGCATTGTTGAGTCTATGGGAGGGGGATGCTTCCAGAGCGCTGGAATATATTGTTGAGCATTTCTGAGGCGTCATGGCCCTAACTCAGTGAAACATCATTGAGGGAAGGCGCCCACTTGATAACCCCCAATTACATGCCAGAACACACAGGCTCAAGACTTTCATAGCTCATGTAGGTGGTAAAGTAACCAATGCTGTCTGTGACACGGGCCACTAGATTCACGGCAGGCACAGGCGTAAGGAACGACTCAGCGCCGGGCCCCAATGCAAGATGGTCAAAGCGGGCCCCAGCCTGCCCATCACAATCAGACGCAACATAACGTAATGTCAGTAGCAAATGAAAGTGAAAGTATGCACCTTTAAAATGACCATCAACAACGAAATGCACAGCACAGCTGACACCTAAATGAAATGATTTCTAGGAGACCGCCATGCTATAGAAGAGGAGTCATAATAGCAAGGCCAAGACTAGCCTACTTAACAAAACCTGGTGTGGGGGCACCCGAACAGATGAAAACATAATTGGTGACAGCGCACCCTGCTACAAAGAAAAACATTATTGGTGATGGATGGCGCACCCGCATATTGACAACATTATTACAGGCCTTATGAACACAAAATACACCTGTAGGATGATTATTAGTCAAATAAATAAGTTCTACTTACATCATAGGTGCACTCTCCGGGCTTTTCGCAGTGCGAAGTCTTGACACTTAGCTAGCTAGCTAACTCTTATGTGTGAATTTTGCTACATAGTAGTGCGCATGTCCATAATTACACACGGTCACACTTGGCACATTTTTGAACATACTGTATACCGTACACGCAGCGCTCGAGTTGAGATCTTTTCATATGATAGGGATGACATAAAGAGGGGTCTGTGCATGTGGGCCCTAAATTGTTGTGGGCTCCAACGCAGCATTGGGGCCCGCATCTACCATATATGCATTACCTGCATATGTGGTAGTTTTGCCTCTGATGGCAGGATAGCCTGAATGTCCCATCAAGTAACCACTGACAGATCAGTACATTGTGTTAGGACACGGCTTAATACAGTTGTTAATTACCTGACTTACTTTTTTTTTTTGGAGTGGATTTCCCCCCCTTTTTTTCTCCAATTGTACTTGGTCAATTACCCCACTCTTCTGAGCCATCCCGGTTGTTGCTCCACCCCCTCTGCCAATCCGGAGAGGGCTGCAGACTACCACATGCCTCCTCCGATACATGTGGAGCCACCAGTCGCTTCTTTTCACTTGACAGTGAGGAGTTTCGCTAGGGGGCGTAGCGCGTGGGAGGATCATGCTATTTCCTCAGTTCCCCCTCCCCCCAAACAGGCGCCCCGACCAACCAGAGGGGGCGCTAGTGCAGCGACTGCGACACACACCTACATCCAGCTTCCCACCCGCCGACACGGCCAATTGTGTCTGTAGGGACGCCCGACCAAGTGAGGCAACAGGGGGATTCGAACTGGCGATCCCTGTGTTGGTAGGCAACGGAATAGACCGCTAAGCTACCCAGATGCCCCCACCTGACTTACTTTTCAGTGTAAATGCTCACTTTGGAAAATGGTGCAAGGTTTGTTGTTACATCACATGCTGTGTAAAATGGTCCTTGAAGCTAAACAATAGTGTGACATTGCAGACTAAAAGGTAGAACAAACTTTTCACTCGACTCTGGCTATAAAGGACTGTAATAATTTGTCACGGGGAATCGACCTGGACATCAATATTTTCATGAGATTAACTCCCAAGTTTCGCTGGCCTTCTGATGCCACATTTATAATCAACTGTGAAGAAAATTCAAAGTTTTCTGCTGAAAATTCTGTAGAGACAGCTGGATGACAACTACATGATTATGGTTTCGGTTTCCACTTTAAATTTCTTTTCTTGGCTGCTCTGATGTCGGAGCAGAATAAACCGCCGCTCTTCCAGTCCGCTCGTCATGTGGCTGGGAGGTTCGTATCCCAGACTCGCCGTAACCGGTCACGGCCAGAGCGTCCACGGGGTAAGGCCTTCATTAGGCCACCCTTACCCGAGGGATAGTGGGTGTAGATCGGTGTAGTGTTCGGGGGACTCGTCGTTCTCCAGCGACCCCTCTGGCCCATCCGGGCGCCTGCAGCCAAGCAACCGAAAGCATTCTCCCTACGTCTCCTTTGCGGCCTGAAGGTAATGCGATCCATGTGAGGCTTCAGCGTGTAAAATAGCGAGAGCAGCCGACACGAGTTTGAAGGAAGCTGGCGTTACGACTATCTCCTTCCTGTGGAAACGTGAGCCAGGGGAGTTATTCAACAAGAGTTCCGGCCATATGCCATTGGGTTAATCGGGTGGGATAAGGGGAAAAACTAGAAATAAATGTATAAATAAATAAAAAAATATTTCCTTGCAGGTCTCCTACACATTAGCTGCTAGGTTTGATAACACCAGTGCTGCTTAAATAGTCATAAGGTACTGCTTACGAAGCACCTCACGCCACCCTCTCTCAACTGAATTACATTACCCAGCACATATCGTCCTACTTCATGAACTCTGATTCACTTTCATATGGGGGTGGGGGTGGCCCTTCTATCTTTTTCCTCAGATTTTACTTAAGTCTCTTTTTCATGAACTTTGTTCTTTCACGATCATTTTGTGGGAAGATAATTGGTGCTATGACTTTGACCCTCATATTACTTGATTTTGGTTGCTTGTGGTGTTAGCATTCTAGCAGCTGAAGCTTATTCTATGGTCACGCTCAATTTATGTCATTTTGGATACATTCTTGAGCTCAACATTTCAATTGCAAAATATTTTAATGCCTATATCTTTAACCACAACAGATGCCTAGTGTGTGTGTGTGTGTGTGTATACAAGGGCAAATTAACCTATGATGTTGTTTTTTTAACAGTTATCCCAACATGACACTATCCAAAAAGTGTGGGAAAAACATTCAAATGCTATTATTGAGTTTTATTCTTTAATAATTTGCAGGTCTATAAATAGGCATGTCTATTCATTTACCACATGACCTATAAAAAGATCAGGGTCAGAATGAATTTTGTCAACAAAATAAGTTTGCACATGCAAGGAATTGACCTTGGTTGCTCATACGGAATCATACTCAATGTCATTAAACATTTTTTATAAATGTACCGTATCATAGCATAAGACTACAAGAAAGCATATAAAAATGAAAGGGAGTCTCATATGCACACCATATGATTATGGTGTGCATTATGAATAGGATCGCACCGATTACCAGTGCCAGTATTGGTCTGGTCTGTCCTCATGTACTCATAAAATGACTCCTGTTCAACTGCACCCGATACCCAACTAAACAATTCCTGCTGCAATTGTGAAAAGTTAGTGGTGCCTTTTTTCACCATTCGTATGAAAAGAGGAAGAGATGGAGCCAGATACATTATGCAGAGCAACGGCTGAGAAGCAGACGAACACATCGATGTGTCATTTGTCCAAACGGAGCAAGAAATGACAAAGTTACAAGCGTGAGTAACTTGGATGAGCGCAGACAGTCCAGGCACAGACGCGGTGCATGACGTAGGTGGGGCAGAGTGGGGTTTTATATCTGCTACACCAACTGCGACTGTGTTGCGTGAGATTGCACGCCAGCTATGTTTACTGCTTCACGTCTGCATAGAACTGTGTAAAAATAAGTACAATCTGTTTAAAAATGATTAGAATAAATACCTCATTGTACCAGAGGCAATGCAATACAACCTTGTGGGTTTTTTATTACACATTAAAATAAATCCATCAAATCCATGTGTATCCATGATCCTGTATCAAAGAAGGTTGAAGTCTCTTAAGACTGAAGAGGTCACTTAGATGAGTGATGAAACATATCTGTCAATAATCGTTGTATCCAGATGAATTGATTCAACCTTCTTTGATTTTCTTACCTGGATTATTGAGCATGCATCAAGCCATGATCCTGTAGTTAAAACGATCTAGTTAATTAATTCAGTACCAGTTAATATAGCCTATGCTTCCAAACCATTCATAACCAACTGCATTATCACTTGGAAAAACTCAATGTGCATGCAGAACTCTCCTCAGAAAACATTGCTGACATGCAACCACATGCAACACAGATGCAGTCAGTGCCATGTTTGTTCACAAAGCTGAATGTTAAAATGTCAGCAACTTCATCATGTTAATAATAATAATTGTATTTATATAACACTTTTCTAAAATAATGCCACAAAGTGCTGTATATTTCTGTGGTACAGTCAAACTGAGGAACATCTGATGTAAATAAAACGTGTTTTTGAAGTCATTGTTAGGACTATAATGGTTTTATTAAATACTCATATCGGCACTTGGTATCAGCAAGTACCCAAATGTAATTACTTGCACTTGGTCTGGAAAAAAGTGGTATCGGTGCATCCCTAATTATTATGAATGTGTTTTTGTGCTATCTGCCAGCATAGATTTCACAATAGTATCTGTGATGTTCTGAAGAGATTCCGTTGAGGACTAATGTCATGTGATAAAGCCACAAGGGGGAGGGCGAACACTAGAAAAACAAGAAGCAGTGCTTGAAGCTGGGGTGGTGGCAATTGGGGGAAAAAAGGGCTGAGGGACATACAGAAAATGAGCCATAATTGGATCTATTTTGTGTGACAAGTACAAAATTTGGTCTGCCAACCTGACATTTTGGGTGGGATTCCATCTCTCTGAAGGCAATTCTCCACTCTGGGGATCATCCACTGGTGGGTGTAAAATGGAGATACAGACATCTCCATTCTGGAAAAAAAGAAACAACCCCCCCCATCACACACACACACACACACACACACACACACACACACACACACACACACGAAGTCAATGGCTCTAGGCTAATTTCTCTAGAATTTTGACTAAATAGATTTATACAACCACTGCCATACATACCTCATAGATGTTAGGGTGCCACATCTTTGTGAGGAAACGGAAGGTAGGTGGGGAGTATGGATAATCAATGGGGAACTTGATCCGAGCCTGGGGCAAAACACGAGGATCGATTTTATTTTTTCACACGTGTAAACATCACGCTGCCGATTTAAGGAGGCATCTACTGACATGTCCGATAACACAGTTGCCTCTTGGTGACTTAACTGACAAAGGTTGAATAACGCAAGTCTTGGAAGTAAAGGTACATACCTTAAAATATCCCCCCTCGTAATGTGTGTTAGGGGGTCCAAAAATAGCTACTTCCCAGTTGTACAAGTCTGCTTCGTCTACGAGTGTTATTTTGAATCCCTCGACGGGCTCCTCTTGCAGACTCTTCATTTCGAGCATTAGTGCTTTTTGTGAACTAGCTACGTGCGAAGGACCGTGTTGCGCCATCGCCAGGGTTGCTCGCAAGACTAGGATCAGTCGACAGGCGATCAATTTGTTTACTCGACCACCGTTCACCCCTCGTTAGCCAGCCGATCTGGCGACACTGGGGAGGGGGGGGAATCGTCTTTTGTTTTCAGGGCGAGAGACAATGAACAGTGCAAAACTGGCAAAGCTGCGCACAAGTCAAACAAAGGCTTTGTTGATTTGTCCCACGTCCGCGCAAATTATTTACCAAATCCAACACACAGAAGGAGCTTTACGGTCCCGAACATCGTGGCCCAAACGACGCCAGCAGTTGCAGAAGACGGCGACCTAGCGAGACAGCCGCGGATAAGCCGCAAATCTACCGATAGCCGTGGGCTAACGTAAGCTAACAAGCTCTACCTTGACGGCCAGCTGAACCCGTGGGTCCAATATTTGCAAACTCGCGTTCTGCCGCGACGCAAGAGTTGCGCAGACAACCAAATACACGACGACTGTCGGTTTATAATCTCGCGCTGAACGGAAGTTTCATCTTTAGTCGCCAGAAATGGACCAGAGATCAGCCCAACAGCGGGTGGAATGAAGAAGAATGTTGCCGAAAGGAGCCCCCGTCTCTCTTCAAAACAGCAATAGTGCCAGACATTTTCTGGGATTTGTAGTCCACTTGGCATCGACGAACAATTATTTTCCTATCAGAACAAAGTAAGATTTTCTTGAATCACGTTACTATAGATTTAAAATAGCGCGTTTTGTTTGTAATAGTAAACGACTTTGATGTGTTTTACACCTAGTTCACATACTGATTTTAAATTTGAATTTTAAGAACTACATTTGCCACTCGTCTGACATCATACAAATACGAACGTTGTTTGCGTTTTCAAAAGGTATTTCCAATCCTTTACAAATTAAAATGGTTTAAAACAATGGTATGTTTTTGTAGAATGGCTTTATTTGTGCACACATAACTCGAAAAATACCCCCACAAATGAAAAAAATACATTGTCATGTACCTATAAAAGTTCTCATTTGTTCCTATTGCCAGTTCGAGCTCTGTGACGCTTATAGTTTGCGCCATAATTCCTGGCAAGCCCCCTTAAGCTGGCTTTTCTTTTTGCCCGAGAAATAAATTCTGAAACAAAAAAGTAGCCAACGCACTAGGAGAGCGGAAAATAATAAGTTTACGTTGGTCTGACCATTGAAAGTCGAGCCGTTATTTTTTTATAGCACAACACACTTCATGTTTGTTAGTCAACGTTGTGTGTTGTTCAAGCAACAAACATGTTTCAACGTGAGCTCCTATTTACGCGACGGACTACAACCCGGACCCACATTTCAGAGACGTTTTACCATGGGTTCGCCGAGGCGCCGTCGGTCTCGTTCCCCCTCGCGGAATCGGAGCCGAGAGCCGAAGGGTCGATCCAAACGCAGCATATCCCGAACGCCTGAAAGAAGGAGAGACCGGAGTCGGTCTGCGGAGAAGAAAAGAAACACCCGGAGACGTGGACGATCCGGTAGCGGAGACTCCGACAGCAGCGTCGGTTCTCCTTCCGCCCGACGCAGGACTCAAAACAGAGACGGGTCGAGTTCACGAAGCGATTCGGAGAGCGAGAAGAGGCCCCGTCGTGCTAGGAGCAGATCAACGGATCGATCCAGGTACGCTGTATTTGGCAGACGCCTTTTATTCAAAGTGAGCAACGAGGCAACAATTTCGAGTTTTACCAACCGTCATCGCGGAGTGCTTCATTGTAGTTAATCATATCGTTGTAATATTATACTAGTAGTACATCTGCGACATAGTAATCACAATTTTTTACTATTTTTAAATGATAAAAAGGGAAAAGGGCAAAGCTTTGGGGAACTTTTTGTATTATTCTTTGTTACTTTTGAAAAAGATGAGTACTAAGGCCCAGACCCAAGTGATTAACTGGTTAGGGCGTCAAGTGAGTCAGTTGAATATAATTCCAGGACAGAACCACGTCCATGCCTTCTGAAGAATCCGACTGCGGTGGCTGTTCTGTCTGCTGTCAACAACCATGGGTTCCTCTAAACAGTTGTCCAAGGATGTCAGAATCAAGATAGTTCACTTCCACCAACAAGAAGAAGGCTACAAAAAAAATCTGTTTACATTTCAAACTACCTGTTTCCACTGTCGGAAACATGATCAGAAAATGGAAGACAAATGGAATAGTTGAAGTCAAGGCAAGGTTTGGAAGACCAAGTAAAATTTCAGATAGAATGGCCCGAGAACTGGTGAGAAATGCTCAGAAGAACCCACACATCACTGCAAAAGAACTGCAAAAAGAGCAGCAGACACAGGTCTTGTTGTTCACAGGTCAACAATAGAATGTACTTTCAACAACAACATAGCAGAGTTGCCAGAAAGTAGCCTTTCCTACAACTGTAACACAAAATTAAGCATCTGAAGTATGCAAAAGAAAACCTTGAGCTTGAGAAGCCTGGAACCTTTTGGAACAATGTGCTTTGGACTGATGAAACCAAAATGGATCTTTTTGCCCACAACCAAAGAAAGTATGTTTGGAGTAAAAAATGGTGAAGCTTTTGGGTTGTGTGGCAGCTGGGGGCACAGTAAATATTGTGTGGATGGAAGAAAGAATGGATTCCACCAAATATCAAAAAATTCTAGAGGATCGTGTTCAAAGGTCACGCCACACAGTGAAGTTGAAGAGAGGCTGGATATTCCAGCAAGACAATTATCCAAAGTATACTGCGAAATCAACCATGAGGGCACCTCCAGGAAAGAGGGATGAAGGTTTTGGAATAGCCACCACAGTCCCTGGACTTGAATATTATTGAAAATCTGTGGAGAGATCTCAAACATGCCATGCATGCAAGGAGGCGGAAGAATATTTCTGTGCTAGAGGTGTTCTGCCAGGAAGAATGGGGAAAAATTCCAAAACAATTGAATGACTCTTTGCTGGTTACAAGAAGCGTTTGCAAGCTGTTGTAGTTGCCCAAGGAGGCATTACAAAATACTAACTGACAGGGTTCCCAAACCTTTGCACAGGGCCCTTTTCCTTTTTTATTATTATTATTTTGAAACTAAAAAATTAAAATAAAAAGTAGTCTTGCTTTGAAATTTGAAGAAATGTGTCATGTTTAACTTTGTACCATTTAGAGGCCAGGTTAGCTTCTGTTCACCTAGATATTAATTGTAAAATGTATTTTGACCAGGCGTGCCCAAGTTTTTGCATCCCACTGTGGTAATCATATCATTATATTATATGAAGCGTTACTAGTAGTAATGGCACATTTGCTTTATAGTAATAACTTCATAGTAATATATGAAGTAATACTAGTAGTACATTTGCTACATAGTAATTACATTACATTACAGTCATTTAGCCGACGCTTTTATCCAAAGCGACTTACAATAAGTGCATTTAACGTAGGAAATCAGGAAAACTACTAGTCATCAGAGGTCATAAGTGCATCTAAACAAGCATCTAAGAGCAAAACCAGTGCTAAAGTAAAAGTGCAAGAAAGAGATTTTTTTTTAAATTAGTAAATACAATAAGTGCTAAGAACAAGTAACAGGGTAGTAGTTCTTGAAGAGGTGAGTTTTCAACCTGCGCCGAAAGATGGGCAGCGACTCCACTGTCCTGACATCAATGGGGAGTTCATTCCACCACTGTGAGGCCAGGACAGAAAAGAGCCGTGACCGGGTCGATTGGCAGCAAGGGCCTCTGAGTGACGGGGCAACCAGGTGTCCCAAGGCAGCAGAGCGAAGTGGTCGGGCAGGGGTGTAGGGCTTGACCATGGCCTGGAGATAGGAAGGCGCTGTTCCTTTCACTGCCCTGTAGGCTAGCACAGCCAGTGTAGGGACATGAGAAGGGGAGTTGTGTGGGAGAACTTAGGGCGGTTGAACACCAGATGAGCTGCAGCTTTCTGAACAAGCTCCAGAGGTCTGATGGCCGATGCCAGGGCGCCAGCAAGGAGGGAGTTGCCATAGTCCAGCCGGGAGAAGACCAGAGCCAGTAATCATATTATAGATAAGTGTACATGTCATGTTGAGTGCATTCATTGTAAGTGTGCCTTAGATCATCAAGAGGTGGAGAATATGAAAATCAAAGTACAAAGTAGATTTACATTGCAATATATCACTATATTATTATCATAAGAGCATAAAATGTAAAGTGCAGGTAAGAGGGCACAACCGTGGATACTTATAATGGTATTTACTGGCCTACTATCATTTTCATCTTAGTATAGTGGTTCCCAGCTGTAGTCCACGGGACCCCTGTATTTTCTATTGTCAGGCGGTATATTCTGTTAGGCCAGGTCTTCAACCTGCCTAGACTGCTGGATACCTACCTATCAGAATAAAAAAGCGGCAGTACTGGGGACCACTGTTGAACTATTTTTTTAGTGTATCATCTTCAAGGCTCAGCGTTTTCGGTTTTTACCGATTTTCACTGAATAATACCCAGATTTTATGTTTTCACAGATCCAAAAGTTGTTCCTGTTTGTGTGAGGTTATGTAACAGTGTCCTCTTGTGGTGAAATTTGGCATGCTGGATGGCTTTGAAAAATAAAAACCGAAAACGCTGAGCCTTGATCATCTTAGATGGTAATGGGCAGACATTGTTTACATGAAAGTCCTAATCACTTTAAATCAAAGCTACATTTCTGAAGATTTGCATGTAAACAAATTTCTTTTTTGATACTTTCTATCTCCGGCATGTTACAATACCAATAGCTTCAACTTGCGTTCCGTTGTGTTATGTTGTTCGATGACAGGGAAGGTACTGACACAACAGTATCTGTTATTCTGTCTTGTTTTAAATGAACCTCTGGGGTGTAAAATGGTCAAACACCAATGCAAATTACAAGTATTACCACAGATGTCCGTAAGTCAACAAAAACAGTCCAGAATCGAAGCTTGACCTAACATGCTATCTTTGTCTCAGCTCCGATTCAGATGATCCTAAAGTGGGAAAGAGAAGACAGACAAAGGAGAACTGGCAGGACACTCGTAGAGAGAAAAGAGGAAGATCTCGGTCCCTGTCTGACTCACGTGGGGGAAGCAGCGACAGAGAAAGGAGAAGACGTTGGAGTCCTGACAGACGGAGCCCAAACAGAGAACGAGATAGGAATAGGAAGGAAAAAGAGAGAGATAAGTGGAGAAGCCAGAGTAGAGACCAGGATAGAAAAGGAGGCAGAAACAGAAGCCAGGAAAGAAGGCAAAGAAGTGAGGAGCATGAACGAGGGAGGAGAGAGAAGAGCAGGGACAGGACTGATGGAGAAAGAAGGAGGCAACTTTCGGGTTCACCAGAGTCATCCTGTAGCTCAAGGTCAGAGGGTGAAACCCAAGCAATGTCCCCACGTGCCAAAGGAAAATGGCATGAGGACAAGGAGGAGAAGAAAAAACAGAGGGAGATGATGAAAGCTTTGGAGACCCCAGAAGAAAAGAGAGCCAGAAGACTGGCAAAGAAAGAGGCCAAGGAGAGGAAGAAGAGGGAAAAGATGGGCTGGAGTGAAGAATATATGGGGTACACCAATGCAGACAACCCATTTGGTGACAACAACTTGTTAGGTACATTCAAGTGGCAGAAGGTGAGTGAAAGAGCAGCATACAATTGCTTTGAATGACTTTGTTTTAATGACTAAGCAAGGCAACCATGTGCAATACCAAAAAGGTTAGGAAGCTTGCCCTTGTCTCCTGGTTTTGAATTATTTGAAACCAGTCCAACATCTTGTTTTTTTATTTTTATGTTCAGGCTTTGATTAAGAAAGGTATCGGCCATCTTGGAGAGAAAGAGCTGAAAGACAGAAACAAACGTATTCAGGAAGAGAACAGCAGAGAGCTGCAGAAGGTATGACTTCACACATGTCTATCCACTTGGATCACTATGGTTGTTTAAAGTGCACATTATGAGTTAGCCCTTGAATTCTTAATGAAATTTCTGGCCTAACTGATATGCCCAGAATGCATTCGGGGTGTGCTGATCATAGAATTTTGATTGTGGTCAGTCGTCAACATAAAACACTGTGTAACAAGGGGGGGGGGCTTTGTGAACAAACGCAGCCATATACTAGCCATTGTTTAAGGTATTAAAGTTCTGCAATAAGCAACCAATGCTAGACGTTTCAGCCCAATCTACTACTACTACTTTTGGCTGCTTCCGTTAGGGGTCGCCACAGCAGATCATCCGTTTCCATCTCTTTCTGTCCTCTGCATCTTACTCTGTCATGCCAGCCACCTGCATGTCCTCCCTCACCACATCCATAAACCTCCTTTTTGGCCTTCCTCCTTTCCTCTTTCCTGGCAGCTCCATATTCAGCATCCTTCTCCCAATATACCCAGTATCTCTCCTCCGCACATGTCCAAACCATCTCAATCGCGCCTCTCTTGCTTTGTCTCCAAACCGTCCAACTTGAGCTGTCCCTCTAATATACTCATTCCTAATCCTGTCCTTCTTCATCACTCCATACGAAAATCTTAACAAACTTCAACTCTACCATCTCCAGCTCTGCCCCCTGTATTTTAGTCGGTGCCACAATCTCCAAACCATACAACATAGCTGGTCTCACTACCATCTTGTATATCTTCCCTTTAACTCTTGCTGGTACCCTTCTGTCACAAATCACTCCTGACACTCTTCTTCACCCAATCCACCCTGCTTACACTCTCTTCTTCACCTCTCTTCTGCACTCCCCGTTACTTTGAACAGTTGACCCCAAGTATTTAAACTCATCCCCCTCCGTCACTGCTACTCCTTGTATCCTCACCATTCCGCTGTCCTCCCTCTCATATTCCATCTTGCTCCTACTGACTTTAATTTGTCTTCTCCATTGCCATTCACCATTGCAAACAAGAAAGGGCTCAGAGCTGATCCTTGATGTAATCCCACCTCCACCTTGAACCCATCTGTCATTCCTACCGCACACACCTCACTGCTGTCACTCTGCCCTCATACATATCCTGCACCACTCCTACATACTTCTTGGCCACTCTCGACTTCCTCATGCAATACCACACCTCCTCTCTCGGCACCATGTCATATGCATTCTCTAAATCCACAAAGACACAATGTAACTCTTTTTAGCCTTCTCTATACTTCTCCCTCAACATTCACAAAGCAAACATCACATCTGTGGTGCTCTTTCATGGCATGAAACCATATTGTTGCTCACTAATCATCACCTCTCCTCTTAACCTAGCTTCCATTATGCTTTCCCATATCTTCATGCTGTGGCTGATCACCTTTATACCTCTGTAGTTACTATAGCTCTGCCCATCACCTTTATTCTTGAAAATCAGTACTAGTGTGCTTCTTCTCCACTCCTCAGGCATCCTCTCACTTTCCAAGATTGTATTCAATCAATCAATCAGTCAATCAATCAATCAAGTTGCATATAGTTAAAAACTCCACTGCCATCTCTCCTAAACACCTCCATAGGTATGTCATCTGGACCATCTGCCTTTCCACTCTTCGTCCTTTTCATAGCTGCCGTCACTTCCTCCTTTCTAATCCACTGCACTTCCTGATTCACTATCCCCACATCATCCAACGTTCTGTCTCCTCAAAATACTCTTTCCACCATCTCAAGACACTCCCCTCACTTGTCAGCACATTTCTATCTCTATCCTTCATCGCCCTAACCTGCTGCACATCCTTCCTAGCTCGGTCTTTCTGTCTAGCCAATTGGTACAAGTCCTCTTCTCCTTCCTTAGTGTCCAAGCTCTCATACAACTCACCATACGTCTTTTGCTTTGCCTTTGCCACCTCTCTCTTTGCTTTACGCCACATCTCCTTGTACGCCTGTCTACTTTCTTCAGCTCTCTGACTATCCTACTTCTTTGCCAACCTCTTCTTCTGTATACTTTGCTGTACTTCCCCATTCCACCACCAAGTCTCCTTGTCTTCCTTCCTGTCCAGATGACACAGCAAGTACCTTCCTAGCTGTCTCCCTCACTATTTCTGCAGTGGTTGCCCAGCCATCCGGCAACTCTTCACTACCACCCAGTGCCTGTCTTAACTCCCCCCTGAACTCCACACAACAGTCTTCCTTCTTCAGCTTCCACCATTTGATCCTTGGCTCTGCCTCCACTCTCTTCCTCTTCTTGGTCTCCAAAGTTATCTTACAGACCACCATCCAATGCTGCCTAGCTACGTTCTCCCCTGTCACCACCTTGCAGTCTCCAATCCCTTTCAGATCATGCCTCCTACATAAGATATAGTCCACCTGTGTGCACTTTCCTCCTGTCTTATATGTCACCCTGTGTTCCTCCCTCTTTTTGAAATATGTATTCACCACAGCCTTTTTGCAAAATCCAACACCATCTGTCCTTCCACATTTCTCTCCTTGACACCATACCTACCCATCACCTCCTCATCATCTCTGCTCCCATCACCAATATGCCCATTGAAGTCAGCTCCAGTCACCACTCTCTCCTCCTTGTGAACACTCCCCACTACTTTATCCAACTCACCCCAGAATTCTTCTTTCTCTTCCATCCCACACCCAACTTGCGGGGCATATGCGCTGATAACATTCATCATCACACGATTTCCAGCTTCATACTCATCACTCTGTCTGACACTTTCTTCACCTCCAACACACTCTTGACTTACTCTTCCTTCAGAATTACCCCTACCCTATTTTTCCTCCCATCTGTACCATGGTAGAAGAGTTTGAACACACCTCTGATGCTCCTGGCCTTACTCCCCTTCCAACTGGTCTCTTGCACACATAGTATATCTACCTTCCTTCTCTCCATCATATCAGCCAGCTCTCTCCCTCTACCAGTCATAGTGCCAACATTCAAAGTTCTGACTCTCACCGCTACACTCCTACCCTTCCTCCTCTCCCACTGCCTCTGGACGTGCCTTCCCCCTCTCCTTCTCCTTCGCCCAAAAGTAGCGTAGTTTCCACCGGCACCCTGCTTGCCAATAGTACCGGTGGCGGTCGTTGGGTACCTTGGCCTTGACCATTCCGGTATGGAAATCCGATTTATGATCACCATATTTGATTTGGCAAAGATTTTACACTGGATGCCCTTCCTCACGCAACCCTCCCCATTTATCCAGGCACTAAGAATGCACTGGCTTGTGCATCCTTAGTGGCTGGGTTTCAGCCCATACTATTAGGACAATAATAATGATCATTGATGCGATAATGCACATTTATAAAACATTTTCAAATTAGAGTTGTATCTTTTTTGTGTCAAATGAGACGTATGCATAAAGATATTACAGTGGAGCAGACTGGACTCTGAATCCAAAGACTATGAGTCCCAATAAGTCCAATAAGGGACTAATAACTGTTATGATGGTTATTTAATTTTGTTTGGGGTAACCATTGATCTCCATCGGTCAGACCATTATTAAAAAATTGCCACAACCTAGAATATGTTTCTTTTTTTCATTTTTTCTTTTTTTGATTTGGTCGGAAAATGTGTGAATTGAGACGTGGTTTCAATAAATGTGTATGAAAACAAATGTTTTAGAGTCATGTCTGTGAATGTTCTCTTCATCCAGGTCATGGTTATCCAAAGGAGTTGAATCAAGTGCAACTGGACTTGGTATATATCCGTGAAGACGTTTTGCCTCTCATCTAAGAGGCTTCCTCAGTTCGTGTCTTTCTGACTAGACGAAGCTAGTCTGAGTTTAGGAGTCATTTATTTTTCACCCAATCCTGGTCTGAAAGTTTGAATCCCTACTATACTAAGTGTAATACTCAATAAGATCTGACTGTATGTGTAGGTGAAACAGCTGCGTCTTGAGAGGGAGAGAGAGAAGGCCATGAGAGAGTCAGAGCTTGAGATGCTGCAGAGAGAGAAGGAAGCCGAACACTTCAAGACGTGGGCTGAACAAGAAGACAACTTCCATCTACATCAAGCCAAGCTACGGTTAGTTGGTCCCCCTGGCCGCTTCTCCATATTTTGGTCATCAGTAACTCCACATGTTTGTTATATCTGTCATTTGTTGGCATGGTTCTGATTCACATCCCCATTATCTAAACCCCTTCATTGATTCTTAAATGCTGCTGTCTTAAAAACCTTGTTTGTGGCATGTCCAGTTCTAAGATTCGTATCCGTGATGGCCGTGCGAAGCCCATAGACCTCTTGGCTAAGTACATCAGTGCAGAGGATGATGATCTCGCTGTGGAGATGCATGAACCGTACACGTTTCTCAATGGACTCACTGTGACTGACATGGACGACTTGCTGGAGGATATTAAGGTACCTGCGTGTGTCTGTTTGTATTTGAAGCTACAATCTTGGAAAATTTACTTGGAAAACAAATGTCCTTTTTTGATCGTTTCTATTGCTGGCACGTTTGAGACAGTAGCTTAGCCACAAGTACTCTGGTTGAACAAGCATTAATTATTGAGTAGTTGCTCATTTTATTGGTTATGGTAACATAGGACTTTTCAAGAAAAAAATCATACAATGCCTTCCATTTAACATTCACAGCAGCAGAGTTTGAAAATAAAAGTAGGGTAAGTCAGTGGGGAGTTTTAAGAAGACGCAAAGTTGTTGTCTGTTGTTGTTGTCTGACAGGAAGATAAAGCATGTACAAGACAATTAAAATTAGATACTACCATGGGGAGGTTGCTAACACAAGAGTGCTGATCCTCATTTCATTTCAAATGGACCTCTGGGATTTGGAGCGGTCAAATAGTATCACTGTATGTATCGAGATGTTAAAACAAAAATGACGGTATTCGTGATTATAGCATTAGATTCAAGTGTAAAGGAAGTTGCTGATTCACAGGGAAAGCTGCAACTCAATTCCATGTGATTTTGTCCTGGTAGGTGTATATGGAATTAGAGCAAGGGAAGAATGTCGACTTCTGGAGAGACATGACCACCATCACTGAAGATGAAATTAGTAAGCTCAGAAAACTGGAGGCCTCAGGGAAAGGACCAGGTATGACGACACAAAATAAGCTGCCTTGTTTCTGTGGTCAAGCTAAACGCCAAACTATACATGCATTATGTAATTTTACCAAGCTAATTTTTTTCCTCATTTCTCAATCACCCTGCTTCTCCGACCCCCCCAGGTGATCGTCGCGACGGCATAAACACGTCAGTAAGCACTGATGTCCAGCTGGTGTTTAAGGGAAAGACATACAGCCAGCTGCAGGCCATGCACTCGAGCATTGAGATGAAGATACGAGCCGGAGGATCCAACCTTGATATCGGCTACTGGGAAAGCCTGTTGCAGCAAGTCAGGGTTTACATGGCTAGAGCCAGGTATGTTTGTGTGGAAACCCTCGTTCAGGATATTATGGTTCAAGGGCATGTCAAGAATCCATTTAAATTGCAATGTCACACAAGAGATGTCAACACACTTACAAATGAGGTGGTGCCAGAGGATTACTTTGAAGCCAACTTTAGCCTTTAGTGGCAGGCAGTGTAGAAGGGTCACAATGGTGTGGGCGTTCGGGGAGTGTAGTGGTCTATTCAGTTGCCTACCAACATGGGGATTGCCGGTTCAAATCCCCGTGTTACCTCCGGCTTGGTTGGGCATCCCTACAGACACAATTGGCTGTGTCTGCGGGTGGGAAGCTGTGTGTGGGTATGTGTCCTGGTCGCTGCACTAGCGCCTCCTCTGGTCGGTCGGGGCGCCTGTTCGGGGGGAGGGGGATCTGGGGGGAAAAGCGTGATCCTCCCACATGCTACGTCCCCCTGGCGAAATTCCTCACTGTCAGGTGAAAAGAAGCGGCTGGCGACTCCACATGTATCGGAGGAGCGTGTGGTAGTCTGCAGCCCTTCCCAGATCGGCAGAGGGGGTGGAACAGCGACCGGGACGGCTGGGAAGAGTGGGGTAATTAGCCGGATACAGTTGGGGAGAAAGTCGAAAGAAAGAAAGAAAAAAAAAGAAAGAAAGAAAGGTCACAATGGGCGCTGTATGATCATATTAAGCAGACACTGTGAGGATTCTGCCTGCAGTATTCAGAATCGGCTTAGGACTTTTGGTGGCTGATTGTGGCAGGTCAGAGAAAAGAGCATTGCTATTGTCTAATCTAGAGGAACTACGTATTAAAGATCTGGCATTCTACGGTGATAGAATAGGTCAGATTTATGCAGTGTGGCGAAAGGGAAAAAGACTGTTATAGTCATGGTCTCAATGTGAGGCTTAACTGATCAAAGTTTTTTTTATTAGGACTCTGGGAAATCATACAGCTGTTAAAGTTAAGGGTAAAATCTTCAAACTGGTGTCTTTGTTCGACTGGGTCTACGATAAGAGACTCAGTTTTACATGCTTTTAAAAGTATCAAGTTCATTGTTTTTATATCAGACAGAAATACCTCTAGGTTTATGAGCTGGGAGTTGTTGGATTTTATGGGTAAGCATGCAAGTATGCAGTAAGTTGGTTAGCTATAAACCCCTTTCAAGTAATTTAGACACAAAATAAAGATAAGCGATCAGCCTGCAGTTACTTAAAATTGGATCACAATTTGGTTTAAGTAATGCATTAATAATAACTGTTTGAAGGTTGGAGGACAAGGTAAATAGAAATTACTTCATTACTAAGATTAAACGTTGGACTCTCTAGGATTTAGATAAGCTGTTGAAATAGTTTAGTAGGAACTAAATATTGAGCCTGTACCATTAACCTTATTTCTGACTGTATCAGTTTTCTCAGTAAAAAATATTGTAAATTCATTGGTATCAGAAGAGCCGGGGGATGTGTATGTGTAGGCTTAATGACCGTATCAAAGATAAACCTCACATTGTTTTTGTTGACATTAACTGTGGGAAGTAAGCAGTCTTGGCTGCACAAACCCATTTATAGTTTTTTAAACTTTAATCGCAGGTGAGGCCAAATACACGTTTTTTTGGTTAACACCTTGTGCTGAAACTTTCTACAGGTCAGTTTTAAATTCACGGGTGGCACCAGAAAGTCACGGTGCTGATGTTGTATGGGTGGGTTTTCTGGCTATAAGGGGATGGATAGAATCATATGTGCTGAACAAGGAATCATTCAACTCATCTCATTCACTCTCATCAGCTCGTCTCAATCACTCTCATCAACTCATCTCAATCACTCGTCAAATCATCTCATTCACTGTCATCAACTCGTCTCAGTCACTCTCATGTGAAATTAGATGCAGCAGTGTCTGACAGAAAAAGTGTAAAGGGAGAAACTGACAAGCCAGAAACAGCGCTGCTGTGAACCAAGACTAAGTCTTAGTGTTACCACAACGATGACTTGGTTCATGGATAACTTGTTGGAAAAAGAAAAAAAACTTTGTGAAGCTAATTTGATGCATCATTAACAGAATGTTATAATCTGTCATTTTTTATTCTTAATCATTAAGAAAATGTATCTAGTAATTCAGTGTATATCCTGGAGGGGGCGTTGGACAATAAAGTCAAACGAGACAGTAGTCGCTGGAATAGTAAACCAATGATGAACGCATAACAAGCCCATCAAAAGATAAGGAATTATAATAAGGGTTCTGATTCAGGTTTACTTTGGAATCAGAGGTCAGAGCAGCACTTCCTACCACTTTTTGAGGTTTAGAAATTATGAAAGCCATTAAAGTAGGAAGAGATTCTCTGTTTGATGGCAGAAAATCATTTGGTTTTAACTAGATCTCACAGAGGGACAACGTAACAAGACTGCACTCAGTAATGAGGTCATTAACACCAGTTCAAGGTGACAGAGATCTTGAGACATGTATTCAAATCACAAAAATCATGAGGGTCACAGTTAGTGATATAACTGATTAAATTGGTCTCAACAACAGCAGCAGGGCAAATCTCAGACTGGACTGAATTTGAGTTGTCAGAATTCCAATGTGGTGGACTGCAATTTTGGTTCCTATGAACCAAAACTACTTGTCTCTAATGATGTGAGCGATGGGAATTGGACGCACGCCACATTCAAGATTATGAGGCATGGGAGCCGGGGGAGTAGTTGGATAAATGCCAGTAAGTGCCAGCCCATGCCCTTTTAAGCACAGCTTTATTATTGGATCAAACAGTGCAAGGCACCGTCCTGGAGACATACCGAATAAAAGTGGGGAATGAAGCAGTTGAGTCATATCTAGACTCTGTCCGACTCGAGACAAGGCGTAACAAACTGTCTGCTAACAGGTTGCTTTTTATCGTGTCAGGTTGAGGGAAAGACACCAGGAGGTGCTGCGACAGAAGCTCTTCAAGCTGAAACAGGAACAAGGAGTGGAGAGTGCACCTCTGTTCCCAATTGTCAAAGAGGAGCCAGCAGAGGAGGAAGCTGTGTATGTCACAAGTCACTGCACACTTGCACGGAGATCCTTAAGTCAAGAGTGCAAACACACAGGGATCTAATTACACAATTTGTTAATGTGCATACCACATATTCACAAGCGATTCAAATACCAATCCATGCTGTAATGCTACGTCATATAACTCTTTTTTTTGTTTCTCTTCAGAATGTGATTGAATTAACAATGCAAATACTTATAGTAGGTCACCCACCCTCAAGAAAACACAACTAAGCTCACTGCTGTTTAGATCTAACACACACGTTTTGTTGCTACAGGACACCGAGAGGAATGGAGCAAGAGGGGGAAAACACAGAAGAACACAGCCCATCCTCTTCCGCCCCCACAACAAGTCAGAACAAGGAAACAGAGAGGGGACAGGATGAGGAGGCAGGCCCGTCCACAGAGGGAGGAGATACGAAGAAAGCTGAAGACGTCGGAGAAAACACCGATGAGAAAGAGGATGAGAAGGATGAGGTGGTAGAGGCTGTATTGACGGAGGAGGACCTGATACAGCAGAGCCAGGCCGAGTACGACTCTGGTCGCTACAGCCCCACATTGCTCACGCAGTCTGAGCTGCCGCTCGACACTCACACCATTACTGCTGAAGAGGATGCACACAAACTGCACCTGGCACGCAGACAGTTGCAGGTCACCGGTATGACAACACACCCACAGATATGTACACTCTCACACAAACAGCTGCTGCTCACAAGTTCAATTTGTCCAACTGCTTTCCTTGCAGATGTGACATGTGCCCTGTAGATATGCTTCTTAACTCTATGTCTCATTCCAGGTGATGCAAATGAAACCTCAGAGGACGCTTTTGTGCGTCGTGCCAAAGAGGGCATGGGCAATGATGAGGCCCAGTTCAGTGTGGAGCTCCCCATCACGGGAAAGATGTACCTGTGGGCCGACAAATACCGCCCCCGAAAACCCCGCTTCTTCAACAGGGTCCACACCGGCTTTGAGTGGAACAAATACAACCAGACGCATTATGACTTCGACAACCCTCCGCCCAAGATTGTCCAGGGCTACAAGTTCAACATCTTCTACCCGGACCTGATCAACAAGCGCTCCACCCCACAGTACTTCCTGGAGCCCAGTCCCGACAACAAGGACTTTGGGATTCTGAGGTTCCACGCGGGTCCTCCCTACGAGGACATAGCCTTTAAGATTGTCAATCGCGAGTGGGAGTACTCCCACCGACATGGCTTCCGCTGTCAGTTTGCTAACGGCATCTTCCAGCTGTGGTTCCACTTTAAGAGGTACCGCTACAGGAGATAGGTGTCGATTTTAATGGACCAACTGTCTAGTTACTGGGTTGAAAGACATCCAAGATGTTTTCTATGTAGCGCTACAACCTGGTCTAATAGTCTTTTGACATAGTAACTTGTAATTGTCTGATCATTGCACATTAAAGATGTTTCTCTTTTGTCCCCCGCAGTTTCTTTTTAATAAGTTATGGGTGTCATTAGCTGCCAGTCTTCAAAGGATTTTATAATTCAAGGAGAGATTATCGAATTGTTTCATTCTAAAATACCATCTACATTTCGTGGTGATATGTTGCATGCAGAAATTCAGCCAGTATTTCAGGGTGTAGCCTATATCTTGAAGGCACACAAGCTCTACTTCTATACTCGTCGTTATGCCCAAAATAGTTTTCTTTCAAAATCTCTCAAGAAACGAATTCCTTTAAGACGTAAAGGAATTTCCATACTATCAGTAGGCAACCTCCATCTCCGCGCCTCCCACATCACGCATTCTTTGCAAGTCTTGTCTTGCTTGAAACATGTTAAACCTGTTACATTTATCAGAACAGGACATATGAGAGTCAGGTAGACCAAATATATATAAAATAAACTTAAGAGAGATTCTCATTCTGAAATGGAGCTTTTCCTTTATTTCTAAGTAGTTTCAGGGCTTCTCCAACTGAAAATTATGTCCGTTTTCAGAAGTTATTTTCTGTATGGGATTTGCAGTCTCCGTGGGGAACCATTGTAAAAACATTTGCAATGTAAAACATTTGCATAAAATAAATCATCAATCACACATATTCCAGTGTGTTCTTAAGGTGTATGCAGTCATAAAAACATAGTTCAGTTTTTCTTTTCATACACCAACCCACAGCACTTTGAGGAAATGCAACATGAGCAAGTGTGTTAGTCAGTTACATTTCTTCTCAGCTGGTCCATCTTTTACCTCCGCTTTAAAAACCAACTTGAAACATTCTCGGCACTCACCCAGAATGGCAAGACCACACTGATCAGTATATCTAAATTTCTGACTCGTCCTTGATATACTGCAGCGTAAGTTTAGGGGAAGCATTCTCCTCCACTTCAGCACTAAACTCAACTTCTCCGCCAGTGTGGTTATTATGGCTGCTGTTGCCTAATTCAGAAACCAGTGGCTTGCCTTCCGCCAATGCAGGCTTTTGTGCTTCTTGTTGGGTTACACTGGAGCCATAACCTGGTGCCTGTTCAAGCTTCTCGGCTCGCTCTGCTCCTTTCTTGGGTCTGCACACTCTTGTCAGAGGCAGGTGGCCTTTGTAGATGTTCCAACTCAGAAGGACAGCAAGAAGAACCACCAGGAGCCCCACTGTGGCTTGTAGTCCAGTCAAAGATGGCCCGTCCTGGGCTTGGGGTGAAGGTCTTTGCCCTGAATCCCCACCTTTCCCCGAAGCAATGCCGACCTGGTACTCGGCCACAGAGGTGGCGTACAGATTGTTGTGGGAGCGCTCCAGAGACAGGCAGCGGTAGCGACCGGCATCGGAGGCTGAGGCGTTTAAGATTAGCAGTCCATCTCGTAGGAGCTGAAAGCGGGCAGAGGGAGGCAGGGAAGATCCATCCCGCAACCAGCTTGGCTGTGCTAGGTTGGAGAGCGGTAGACACCGGAGCTTAAGGTGACTATTCGGCCAGATGGATTGAGTCACAGGCTTCACTGGGTCTGAGGTAATACAGAGATTATGGACATGTTGACAAGTTCTTTACAAAAACACTCTCATACACATTAGACCAAAGTACCCAGTAGGGCTGAACAAGATATCGTTTCAGAATTGAAATTGCAGTATGTGCCAGTGTTGTAGTACTCGAGTCCAACTCAAGTCCTGATTTTCAGGACTCGTGACTTGACGAGCACTGATGACTTGGACTTGGACTCGAGCATTGACTGCATTGGGACGAGGACTCGGACTTGTTAATTGATAGAGGTTTTTTTTTGTTAGTTCTCTTGTAATAGGCCCTAATAATTTGGCATAAGATATTGATAGCTATATTAATACCGTAACATTATTCAATTTCGTGCAAGGGCAGGCACGTGTGTTCTACCTACATGCAGATTCACATGCATACCCTCGTGTTGGAGGGTATGAGCCCATCTTCTTCGACTTGGACTCAACCTTGATGACTTGGACTCGGACTCAGGTAATGGGGATGACTTGGACTCTTCTTTGGGGACTCGGACTCGAACTATGAGGACTTGAGGCTCGACTCGGACTCGAGGTTTAGTGACTTAACTACAACACTGGTATGTGCAGTATTCACATTGCAAAGGATGCCGTGTAAGGCACACCAGGCCCATCAGTCATGTTGGGCTGAAACTCTTTGTGCTTGATGGAAAACAAAACCAAGCAATTTCTGCTTTTTTAAAAGGCTACTGACTAGAGCATCTGACAAATAGTATGATTCAATCTGACTTTATGATGTAATGAACAACTTCCTTATTTCCCCACTCTAAAATCACCCCAAGCATTGCCAGTGAAATGCTCTGTAAATGTTGCTTTGAAAGTTAAAAGCTTCATGTATCTGGCGTCCAGGTGGCGTAGCGGTCTATTCCATTGCCTACCAACACGGGGATCGTAGGTTCGAATTCCCGTGTTACCTCCGGCTTGGTTGGGTGTCTGTACAGACACAATTGGCCGTGTCTGCAGGTGGGAAGCCGGATGTGGGTATGTGTCCTGGTCGATCGGGGCGCCTGTTCGGGGGGTAGGGGGAACTGGGGGGACTAGCGTGATCCTCCTACGCACTACATTCCCCTGGCGCAACTCCTCACTGTCAGGGGAAAAGAAATGGCTGGCGACTCCACATGTATCGGAGGAGGCATTTGGTGGTCTGCAGCCCTCCCCGGATCGGCAGAGGGGGTGGAGCAGCGACCGGGACAGCTCGGAAGAGTAAGGTAATTGGCCGGATACAATTGGGGAGGAAAAGGAGGAAAAATGCAAAACAAAACAAAAAAAAGCTTATTTTTTGAGATTTATTCTCCCCTTTTTCTCCCCAGTTGTACCTAGCCCATTACCCCACTCTCCCAAGCCGTCCCAGTCGCTGTTCCATCCCTTCTGCCGATCCGGGGAGGGCTTCAGACTACCACATGCTTCCTCCGATACATGTGGAGCCGCCAGTCGCTTCTTTTCACCCGACAGTGATGAGTTTCGCCAGGGGGACGTAGCATGTGGGAGGATCACGCTATTCCCCCCAGTTCCCCCTCCCCCCTGAACAGGCACCCCGACCAGAGGAGGCGCTAGCGCAGCGACCAGGACACATACCCACATCCGGCTTCCCAGCCGCAGACACAGCCAACTGTGTCTGTAGGGACGCCCGACCAAGCCGCAGGTAACACGGGGATTCAAACCAGCGATCTCCATGTTGGTAGGCAACAGAATAGACTGCTACGCAACCCGGACCCCTAGAAATATATATTAAGAAAAATTATTGCAATGTCGATATTTCTTTTTCAATATTGCTCAGCCCTGCCACCCAGTAACTGACGTTTGTCACTTTACACTCACCAGCGTCCGGGCAGAGAGATGCATTCCCGTGTTTCACACTCTGGATCAGTTCTCTGGGGGAAGAACGGAAGATAAAACAAGGCAGCCCGGCTTTGGAAAAGAAGTGGGAAGCCAACCCCACTTGCTGTAGGACATAGGTGTGTATACTTGCCTACCTTTCTGCACTGGCGAGAGCTACACATTTAGCATCAACCTCGTCCCAACCGCAGTACGGGTCTCTGGCCAAAACACAGTCCATGCAGGACAAACACCTCCCGCAGGTGGCCAGCGGGACCTGCACGGCTCCGTTCTCTGAACCTGCGTAAATCTGGCGCTGTTCGCACAGAGACAATACACAAATCAGGGGAGTCGTACACTGTACCTTCCTGACTCGAGCAGGTCTGGTCAGGCAATTTGTTCGGCGTTACCGTTGAATTGGAGAATCGCAGGATCTTGATCGGCTCTTGGGATTGAAGGATCTCCACTTCCTCTATGATGAACATTTCTCCATCATAGTTGACAGCTTTCAGCAACGTGCCTTTCTCTGTTGGGAAACACAACGCGAGTTGTATTTACACACCATCGTGGACGTGGGCGTATGCTTGACCTTTTAGGCTTCCCTAATTTCTCAACAGCAGCGGAAGCCGGTCGCCCATCAGGATGTGAACTTCGTAAGGGTACAGAATACAGTTGTGATACACACAGAAACATACACACACACACACAAAACCTGCACACCTGTGCCTATAAACATGACTTTGTACTTCCTGCCGTCAGCGGCCTGAACTTGGTCCACTATGATGCGTGTGAACGTAGCTCCCCTCCGCACTAGTAGGGGCCTGTCCCCGACTGGCTTCACAGCCTGGTCCATAAGAGGCCTGTCTCTGATGAACTGAAGGGTCCGGTCTGGGAGGTCCAGTGTCCGAGTAATGCCCTGTTTACGCGCCTCATTGTCTATACACTGGAAGAAGAGAAAAGGAAGAGGGGGAGGAAACAGAACGGGAGTACAAGTAGCGTTAGCTTCCTGCCACTCGCAGAAAGGAAAAAAAGTGGACCTCTGACGTTGTACTCTTTCTCACACACACACACACACACACACACACACACACACACACACACACACACACACACACACACACACAGATTAGTGGGCAGACTCACAGCTCCGGGTCTGGGGGAGGGGACGTCTCCACTGTACATCACCCACTTCACAAAGGAGGTTTCTACGGTTACCGGGGTCTTGTACTTTCCCTCCGAAAACACCCTGCTGATGTCGGCCACACGGTACGCGCACACTGCAGACAGGTCTGACGTGTCCCTGAGATATGGGCGTCCCCAGACACATGCACACGGTGAAAATGTGACACATTGCAGAAAGCAACCGACCCCACCAACAGACACACAGAGGCTTACTTATGGTCTTCAGAGACAGTAAGCGATGCTCCGCCTGCGTACCCGCGGGGTCTCCATGCACTCGTCGTGTGAACAAACAGGCAGACAAGCGCCCCGCGAGTAAAAGCCAGGCGTGCTACGCATGGTAACCATGGAAACGGCTTCTGTGCGCTACTGCATCCCTGTCGCACAACTGTATTTCCTTTATAGGCTGTAGCAACATATTCAAATATATACCTTGTAGAAATACTGAAAGAAAGAGTCTATAACTAAATAACACAACTGCCAGCTTTCAAATTAGTTCAGTTAATTAGTTCACTAGTTTATTAGCGAGTTTCTCGGAGAACTCGCACACAACGAGGATCAGTCTCTCGTCCGTTTTGTGGGGTGACACTGTGAGTCGCGTAAAAAACTGTTCTAGACAATTCCACTCTGGCCGTGGGCGGGTGTGTGTGAGACTAGCACGACAGTTTCACGGGAGTCCACCTGCTTGTTGCTCTGCCTGACAGACTGCCCGCTCGCCTCCCTATCTGCCCGCTCGCCTCCCTATCTGCCTGCTCGCCTCCTTATCTGCCCACTTGCCTCCCTACCTGCCCGCTCGCCTCCCTACCTGCCCGCTCGCCTGTCATTGAAAACGAATTACTGAGGGCGTCCGGGTGGCGTGGCGGTCTGTTCCATTGCCTACCAACACGGGGATCGCCGGTTCGAATCCCTGTGTTACCTGCGGCTTGGTCAGGCGTCCCTGCAGACACAATTGGCCGTGTCTGCGGGCGGGAAGTCTGATGTGGGTATGTGTCCTTGGCGCTGCACTAGCGCCTCCTCTGGTCGGTCGGGGTGCCTGTTTGGGGGGAGGGGGGGATAGCGTGATCCTCCAATGCGCTATGTCCCCCTGGCGAAACTCCTCACTGTCAGGTGAAAAGAAGCGGCTGGCGACTCCACATGTATCAGAGGAGGCATTTGGTAGCCAACAGCCCTCCCCGGATCGGCAGAGGGGGTGGAGCGGGGCAGCTCAGAAGAGTGGGGCAATTGGCCAAGTACAATTGGGGAGAAAATAGGGGGGGGGGTTACTTCAGCGCGTCATCGCTCCCCATCTGAAAAGATCGTTATTCATATATCCTCATGGGGACATAAAAGTTATGTCAAAGTGAAAGTCATATTTCCCCTAACTGAACAAAAAAACAAAAAAAAACAAAAAAACAAAACAAAAAAAACAACACACAACCCAAATTTAAAACTAGCTTAATCTTTAACTCTAAGCCTAACTCAAATGCTTAACTTTACTGCCAGACCTAAACCTAGCCCCAACTGTAACTCTAGCCTTGAACATACTGCCTTGCACAGAAAAAAACGTTTTTCCCAAAAAATGTCCCCTTTAATCCTCATGAGTGTGAGTGAACACACACACAAATCAGTTCCCTCCATGTGACTCACGACTGTGGCGTGAAGACAGCGTAGAACAGACAGCTCCTCCAGTGTTGTTGGGGTTCACACCAGCGGTAAGTGTCCTGGATGACGTAGGGAAGCTGGGACTCGAGCACCGGGCAGTCCATCCTGGCCTTCAGGAAGGACGTCCACTTCTTCTGCAAAGTCCTCTGACCTCCAAGGTCCCCCTGAGAGAGCGGACAGACGTGACAAGGACAACACCTTGAGAACTGGAAAAAACATGCAGACGGGCACCGCTACAAAACCTTGGCTCATTTATAGCGGCCGGAAGCTGGGAAATGGCAAGAGACAGAGAGTCAGACAGTTGAAAGGGCCAGACGCACAGCAGAGGAAGTGCTGCCAATGCGTCAAGACAGTCTGTTTGGGACTCACAGCTCACGCTCCCAATCCCCACCCCAAAACAACTACAAATGGTCAATCTGGCAGAGACCCACCTTGCAGACGCGGGCCACACAAGAAACCACCAGTTTGCTGTAGAAGTCATACTCCACAGCAATCTCACTGAAGAAGAGGTAGACTTTGTCATCATCCCCCCGATCATCATCTTCACTCTCCGGCATCTGAGCCATAGAGATGAAGTTGGGCTCTGGGTAGGACAGAAAAACAAAAACAACGCAACAACTCATTTAGGACATTTCCTTCACTGCTTAGGGTCAACAAATTCAGACTTGGTAAAAACAATATGTTTATTTTGGAGGCAGACAGCCTGCGTCATCATTATGAAAACCACCATTTAGCCTTGTAGTCAAGACCACCCAAAGTGAGACCGAGACTAGACTGACTGTTTATGCGAGTTCAAGTCAGACCAGAGACTGAAGCTTGTCAAGTTAGTGAAGTCCATGTCTTTAAGGTGGCGAGTTCAACTCAAGACCATTGAGCCCAAAACTTCTGTAAAGACTGACGCCAGACAGTGCAAGCCCAGTTAAACACCATGACTAACTGTAGTAGTCTACCATCATAGTAAAAGTCAAAATTTCACTACACTAATATTCATTTAGGCTTTTTTTTTTTTTACTCCAAGGAAGGAATGTTTCAGATTCCAGTTTACCAATGTTGCAGAGACACAACTTAATAAATAATAATAATAGCAAAACAAAACAGATTGCACTTAATTGATCACCTCAGGGGAAGTTTAACTGGTCTTGAAAGTTGTTCGAGTTTGCAGTACCTGAGACTGAGTCAAGTCTGAGTCATTATGCTGTGAGGTCTGAGATGAAACGTAAGATCCGTCATGGTACAGCTCAGCTATCTGTCATATAACAGCACAAACCGAGACATGTCTCACCGTTTAGCCAGGTGCTCTTGAACTCGGTGCGTATGGACACAGAAGAGCTGCGCATCACCACAGGCTCAGAGCCCAGAAAATTCATGGAAGTGGCCGAGTACAGGTCCTTCCCTAGCAGGATGGAGATTGCAGAGGGACAAACAATCAACAAATGAACCTTCAGCTGCAGGTTCCTTCTTATTCTTATACTCCTTCCTATTGTTCCACCAGTTTCTAATGACTGGCACTCACCAACCATGATGGAGGAATACCTCTGGAAGGGATCAAATGGACACTTCCCCTTACCATCCTCTCTTTTGTTCTCTAGAGTCAGCTCTCCATCGGCGTATGACTGCACATAAAAAAAAAAGTTGAGAAAGTACTCATCCTGATCACTTTTCTGGTTAGAAATGTTATTGATGATGGTAAATAAATAAGACAAAATAGGTAATAAATGTGTGTTGTATACCATGTGTTGTCAGTTTGTCTTACCATATAGTCACACTCTGGATCAAAAGCGTTGGTTCCACACACATACATCCTCCCATCCTCCATCGTGTGCAGGATCCTGATGTAGTTCTTGCATTCTATCTGTAAACGTTTTTTTTTCCAATAGGTAACTGAACACAATCTACTCAATACTGAATAACCGCAAATAGCAAAAGCTGCAAGAAATAACTGAACTGACCCACCTCAGGATTTTTCCCTTTGTTTTTACACCCCTCTTGCTGCGGAACAGTCACTTCCCATTTCACCTAAAATGAAGAGAACGCTTGAAGATGCGGTGTGGAGTTTTCTTTGACCACCAGGGGAGCTACTGAGCAAAGTGATTCCTCGTATCGTAACACAAAAAATAAAACAAAAACAAAAACCCTAAATAGCAAATTTTGGATTTAAACATCAACGCCTTGCAGTGTAAACATTACAGCCATCTGGATATTAAGAATCAAGACTTTCCCAACATTTTTGAAAGTAATCACTTTTTTCAGCATAGTCAATGGGGTCGAACACCACACTCTACATTTGCACAAATGAAATTATGAATGTAAATAAACTCCTGCCTGTTTACATGTACTTTAACCAACATATCTAATAAAGCCACATGGTGCCAACAGAATAACATCACTGCATTTCTGTCTTTGCAGAACGTGGCAATGACAACATGAACTTGGTCCCACTTGGCCAAGGACAAGTGCAGTCTTCAGAACTTCTCGGCCCTGGGTTCCGAAGGCCTTCACGCAAGTGAATTTGAACGTGGGCTGACCCCAGCCAGTAAGAAATGGTTTTACCGAAGCATTCTTATTGGAGATGTTGTTGAGGTCAAGGGCATAGACAACCTCCCTGGCCCCCAGCAAAAGCAGGCCCAGGTCCTCCCTCAGCAGCATGATGGAGTAGTTCCACACCCCATCCTCACGGAACAGCTTACTGTTGTTCGCTAGAACACAGAACAGGTTATTTCAAAGCTAACAGGGATTAAACTCCGTTCTCCGATGCATCTACCCAAACTTCAACCAATTCCACCACCGCGCCCTTGACATGCTATAGAGACCGTGATTTCACAGCTTAGGTGGGATCGTAATACTCACTGTGATAGGGCACTGTTTTTCGAGGGACACAGTCCAGCGGCGAATCTTCTCCCAGCATCAAAGCCAGGGGGAGGAAGCAAAAGAGACTCACAGGCAGCAGAGGATACATGGTTCCTCTACTTGAATGATGACGAATTCTAACCGGATTTGTTTTCTTAACACTTTATCATACTGCAGCTGAGGCGATCGGTAGCATCAACTGGACGAGGTAGTCGTTGTCGACAGCAAGGCTCCGGCCCTTTTACTGGCCCCACTCAGTTGGCTGTCCATGGTGAGATGGATGACACAGATCTAAGAAACAACAAGAGGAAGAGACACCGACATTACAAAATGCACTGTTGGCAAAGAGAAATGCTAGAAAAGGAAATGCCCAGCAAACAACGAAGCAAGAAGGTGCAGCTTGTGGGATAGCTTTTGCAAGATACCACAAACCAAGAAGATGCAGCTTGTGGGATAGCTTTTGTAAGATATCAAAGACAGGAAAGCGGTCAGTAAGAAAAAAAAGAGGAGTGCAGAGAGAGCTAAAGTCAGTGCAGCAGTAATTCTGTCAGTGCCATAGTGATGTTAATGTAGGGTCATGAAAGGCATTCGGCAGGGTGCAGGGATCTCAACTTCAGCTCTCCTACTGCACCAAATACAAGCATACAATCAATCACAAACAAGATTCACACAGCATGCCAAAGCTTGGTATGGAGCAGGGGAAAGAAAGAAAAAGTCTGTAGCAACAGGCCAACAGATTTCACACACTCACGCACAGACGCACACACAGACACAGACACACACACACTAGAAACAATGATGAGACCAAAATGTTTCACTACATGCTCAAGTAGCTGAATCTCTCCTACCACAGACAACTTTGAGAAAAAAAACAGTTAATCTAAATTCTCGATGTAAATTACTTGCAGCTTCAAATGCAAGTCGGTCAGGATAGAAAGGGCTTGTGATTAAAGTGACAGTGTTTTTGCAAGGCGTTTCTTTAGCCAGTCTTACTCGTCCAGTGGTTATTTACAACACAGGGAGAGAGTGTGTAGTCTTTGTGAAGACGTCAGATGTCTCTCCCGATGAGCTGCAGCATGTCAGAGAATGCAGACCTGACAAGATACCCTGATCATTTCCCCCCCGAGGCTTTTTGCACACATCTTCCTTAATTGGCTTTCACGTCTCATATATATCCATTATCTTAACGCTTATCCTGCTCTCAGCCTCTATGTACATACATACACATATATATATATATATATATATATATATATATATACACATATATATATATATACACACACACACACACACACACACACACACACACACACACACACACACACATTTAAATGAACAGGTCAGCTTCAAGAGATTCAAGACTGAAAGACTGTTTCTGATTAACTGGTGCAGCTTTGACCTGTTGCGTTTAAATGTGTGTAAATAAACATACTAAGCTGCACAGGCAAAACGTAGCTGATTTTAAATAATCTGCAGTAAGTCATTATATACGGCATCATACCCCATGCAGGGCAGCCAGGCCAGCTGTCAGTCAGGACCAGCACGCAGTCCTCTCAACTCACCTGCGCCTCCACCGACACGCCCAAGGCGGCAACGCGCGTCCGTCCCCTCGTCAAAAACCATGTAAAGCAACGAGTCGATGTCTGTTTCTATTCTTCCCTTTCATAAAACTACACGTCTGCGAGGCGTCATTTCGCATTGGAAATCAATTAAAAGCGCCGAGATTGGCGCCAAGAAGCAAAAAGCAAAAACAAAAAAATGACGCCTACCTTCAAACACGAAGCGCCGGTAACTTCCTCGAGGGTTGTGCGCGAGACGCGCCCCAAGGCTGAGTTTTAGCGCGAACGCACTTTATCGTGCACGCTAGCCGGCACGCGGCCGTGCGCTTCCCTCCGTCCGAGAGACGCCGTGCGCGGGAGCGCTCACGAGCCGCGGCGAGAGAGCTGGATGGCCGCTGCTGCTCCGGTCTTTCTCTCCCCACAGAGAAGGAAGCGTCCCCCCTCTCCCTGAAAGCAGCGATTACTGCTTTGATTAAGGTTTTATTGTTACCGACGTTGTGCTCCGTGAAAGGAGGCGCAGCTGATTCCCATCAGAGACAGAGACAGAGACAGAGATGGGGGGTGGGGTGGGGTACAACTTGTTTCAGTTCAACGGATTTTTTTTACACCCCAAACTTGTTCAAACAGGACCGGTAGTGTAGTGAAGCAATTGCCCCTTATCCCTCCTCCATGTGTCCTGCCATGTAGAAGCAGTTGTGGGATAGGATTATGACTCACTGTGGGGGGGGGGGGGGTCCGTTGGAGAATAATATTGATAATATTTTCATATAAACAGCTATGTCTGCTATTGTGCCTCCCCTGCTTTTGACATTTTATGCTCCTCCGATGATAAATATGCCAGTTACTTGGTACTACTTGGTACTTCCTTACCCCCCCTACCCCCCCCCCCCGATGATCTAATGCACACTCGAATGAAATGCACTGGCCGTGACATGCACTGCATGATGACTACTTTGTAGCACATGTCCTACTACTACTTCTTAGAGTACTACTATGATTGCTGTATTCACATGGCACAACTATACTATGATTACTATGTAGTAAATGCATGACTTCATATAGTACTGCTATGATTACTGTATTTCAAATGAGGTATGACTACTTCATGCGGTACTACTATACAATTATATGATTATTACACAGTAAATGCGCTACTTCATATAGTACTGCTATGAGATGAGATTACGATGTTGCGCTCTACAATACAAAGTTGGTAACACTCGAGTTCATCTGTTAAACCGTGGACTCTCGTAAATCAGCTGGGATTAAAGCAACTGTCAAATGAATAAAAAATGTAAACGTCATTATACATTATAAATTTATAGATAATAGCGGTGAAATGTTTTGCATGTTGTCAGATTATTCACTTACATACACCTGAGTGTAGCCTGCAAAAGGGCTGGGTTTACATGAAGGCCATGGAGGACTACGGACTGGACCTTCCACACCTTAGATGAATTCAGAGTCGCCGAAAGGAACTGCTGAAATTAAACCGCTCTCATGGGCAAAATGTTAAAGAGTAACTTACGCTATCTCGAAAACTCCTCTTTGCATTGATAATACAGGCTATCTCTCTTTGCCAACTGTGAATAAACATTACTAACAAAAGACTCAGCTGTGAGGTCACCGGCTAAGCAGGACAGAATGCACAAAACTCTACAGCAAAATCTCTGTTCAGTGATTGCACCATACAATTGATTCATTCTTGACATGTCCAATTTCCTCATCCTTTGCTTTGCCAGACCACAATCTTTGTTGAGGCTCATCCGTGGCAACAGAGCCAAAAAGTCTGCAAACTGAAAAAGACGAAAGATGTGTTAAGAGACAGATGCAGTTAATCTAGGCAGAGTATTAAAATCCACAAAGCCATAAAATAGTCTTCATGCAAAAACAATTTAATGCTCTAGAGACCTGCAAAGAACACTATTGTTGGAGAGTAGAGACGGACAGACTCGACGAATAAGTTACACATATAAATATACAAGTGAAAGGTCGGATTAAGGAGACACTTAGGAGCCGTTCAATCTCAAATGACATCCGGTGCGTAGCTATTTCACAATCATCTTCACACACTGGTCATGCCAAAGGAACGACAGAATACATCATCAGTTTCCTTATGATGGGCTATCTTTCTTGTAGTTTTCATTTCCTCACATCTCAGTAATATGTCATTTGTATATGTAAGGCAGGGCGTAGGGCACGTTGTAAAATGTGTACAAACCAGGTAGGCTAGTTTCCTCAAGTGTTTGGATTGCCATGGGTATTTCTAAATGCTTATTTATAATCCCACGTGAAACAGATGTGATGATTCCCCACGTTCGCAATGTGAAATATCAGATTTGAGTTACACATGAACAAAAGTATTGCGTACCAACAGCTTGCATGTTGATAGCAGGCCCATAGAACCTTCAGTTGGTTTGCATCCCATCCACTAGAGGGCACTGTTGCATAAATACAGCAGATTAACGTAACCCTTAACCACCCCCCACCCCCCCCCCCGGACTGGAACGACACTGAACTCTTTAACAGACCAGAACACCACTTCTAGCTTCAAAAGGAGTTATAACACAGGTGGGTTATAGCACCATACAGTGGCACATACACACAGTAACCGGAAATAAGAAAATCACTTTGAATACATCGCCACCAACAATACAGTAAAGTTTTAAGTTGAGTCCTAGCATCACTGCTCCACCATTACAGCAACGGATGCAAAACTATCAGGGATGAGATTTGAGAAACACCCAGACCAACCTGGATCTCTAGAGCCAGAAAGTGTGCAAGTCTCGGTTTCTGGCCAGCTAACCCCCCCCCCCCCCAGATTGTAAAGCATGCACATTATAATTAGGGGAATTGGTAGTGTTTGTGGGCGGAAACGAACGTGTCTGACTTCTGTTTCTCATATCTCGGATCCTGGTTCGTTTCTCCAGAGTTGGTTTTGCAGCTTCGTGTTCGGCTCCCCCCCCCCTTCCCCCTTCCGTCAAATGTGACCCTAGCAGCTGGGTTGACTGACACGGCTCAGACAGAAAAGGCTCAGTTGTTGGTCTATAATTTGTCTGTGCTTCTCAGGTAAGATTTCAGTCACATCGGTTCAAGAATCCACGCAACTCCGACTGAAAAAAAAAATGAAAA
This sequence comes from Lampris incognitus, assembly GCF_029633865.1. Lineage (NCBI taxonomy): Eukaryota > Metazoa > Chordata > Actinopteri > Lampriformes > Lampridae > Lampris > Lampris incognitus. The sequence continues at coordinate 38,172,369 of NC_079224.1, read as the reverse complement.
AAAAGGGAACATCTTCCCTCAGAGAATGTCTGTGACAGTTTTCACATTGCTGGATGAGGCTCGATTTTTAGTATCAGGTAGCTTTTTGTGAGGGTGCTGTATGAAGGCAAATCCCGTGTTCACCAGCCAATTCTGCTCGGGATGAGCCAAGTAATGTACAGGTATGCATGTCTCCTGGTCCAGCGCCATCAGAGATGACATGCCAACAAGTTGTACACAATCAAATCCAAAAGAACAAAACCCTGGCCATCCCAGAGCTCCCCGTGACCAAAGGGGTTGGGATTTGTGTGCGTTTGCATTCCAACTAGAAGGCACCGGATGTGTATATAGCTGCAGATTTTGGTAGTTTGGCACCAAGTTTTTTTTTCTTTTTTCTTCTTCTTCTTCTTCCCCCAGATCCGGGACCGGAAGTTGTTCCATCTTGGTTTGTGCTGCTGGAGTACGTCACTCCTGACTGGCTCGTCTCTTTTCCAGCTTCATTTTGAGTTCCTCGCTGAAAGCTGCTAAAGCAATGAATCAGACACTTAGAACATAAGCAGAACTAACGATATGTATGTGTGTGCATGGATGTTACAAGTGACTGAAATGGGGACAGGTCGGGAGAGCTGCCACTCACTCTGTGTGAGGGGTGAAGGGGACAGGATGAGTCGTCTCATCGGGTTGGTGGGTGACGACGGCACCGGTGACGTCAGGATACGGCGGTCGGGAACGGGGGACCTGGACATAGGTTTACTGGACCAACGATCTGCACCAGGGCCAAACGGTGGTTAGTATGGATGTGTGTGTGTGTACCAGGTTTTTCTATCCTGATGGGGACATTTGGTCCCAATTAGGATAGAAAAACCTGAAACCACCTACCTTGTGAGGACATTTTTGGGGTTGCCATGAGGAAAAGGGTCTACTTTAGGGTTAGAACTTGGTTTAAGGGTTAAGGTTAGAATTAAGATTAGGTTAAGGTTGGGGTAAAGGTTAAGGTTAGATATGTATTTTTATGATAGTTAAGGTTAGGGTTAAGGGGTCCCCCACAAGTATAGGGTGACATGGTGTGTGTGTGTGTGTGTGTGTTGAGACTAGGGTTGGGCTGGGATATCTTTGATCGAACACCACAGTATCGAGAATGTGCCGGTATTCTAGGGATGACTACCGGTGCTTTCATAAGATATTTACACACAAGAAGGTTCTGAGGAATGACCATTAGTAATTTGGATGTGACGCCAAAGCAGGTGGAGACATCTTGTCATTTTACTGTATTGCAGCCTTTAAAACAGGAAATGACAACACTGAAGTTATATCATGATATTACAATAACTAAAACCCCAGACAAAATTGTCTCATATCACAATATTGATATGATATCAGCTTCAGTTGGGGCCCTTTGAAAGCCATTTTATTTTTTCACTGTTTACATTTGATTTTTTTTTTTTTTGCCTGTTTTCGGTTGTCTTGGTTTTATTATTGTTCATTCAAGTTCATGTCTTTTTACTGTAAAGAAGTATGTGTAATCAACTACAACCATAAGAACAAAAGCAAAATAGCCAGGTTTCTTAGTTCTTTGTCACCTTCTGCGACGCGGGCCGTTTTCACTCTTTCCCCCCTCTACCCCCATAGAACAAACCCACATGTGTGTACTGACCCGTGTGTGACCCGTGTGCACACTCATATGCAAAGACACCGAAGCGCCACAGGGTTTCTGCAAGGGAGAGTGACTGATGGGCGAAGGACAAATTACTTTAAATTCTATCTATGATCACAAATTTTGTAATAATCTCCCCCAACCCCCCCAACTCTGCACACATCCATGTTCCTATCTGATGTCCGTTTTTATGTCTCCACTCGAAGATTCAGTCCATTTATTTCATAGGGCCCCATAGTGTGCATGTATGTGTGGGGAGGTGTCCAACTAAAGTGGGGTTACCTTGTTTTGGGGGAAGGGCAGGGGCCTTCGGCAGGGGGCTTGAAGGGGCAGTGTGGAGGATTCGTTCTCCATTTTCGTCGTTGGAGGAAACGTATGCTGATGAAGACAGACACAAACACTACGTTGACATGCACACTGAAATTCAGATAGTATCCTGATTAAGGTAATGCTCTGAATAAGACGTCACGGTTCGGTTTCCTGAACACAGATTTAACTTAGCCCTGGACCAAACTGACCTTTGTATCGAGAATCTCCATTCAAGATTCAGTTTAATCCAGGACTAGGTTTAATCTGTGCCTGGGAAACCGAACCTAAATCTGTTGTTAGTGTGGTTATTCAAAACTGCAGTGAGGAGTTTTTCATCGATTTGTTTTTCAGTCTCAGTTTAATTTGGATGCCTCTGTATGATCGGCATAATCAAATGAGACCATCAGTGAGAAGGTTAGATACTGCTACGTAGTGATTACAAATTCATGTCTGCGAGTCAGATTCACTCTTGAAAGCTGACTAAACTATTATACAGCACACAGACGGGATACACAGCCCCATTAGAGAGACATGACATCATTGCTGTATATCTTGCAAACAACCATATCTCCCACTCCTCTCCTCAAAACAAATACACTGCTACCAGAGACTGATTGTGGATCTTTGTGACAAAAGGTAACACTTATGCGAAATGAAGTCGTTCGTCTGCAAAACACTTCTGCTGTTGTCAACAGGGGGCGCACAAAATCAACAAAAATCCTAAATTGCTTTTAGCAGCTTTAAAGGCTATTTGGACATATAAACACCTTTAATCGCGCTACTGCGTTGAACCGGACGGACGTCAAAATCTCAGGTTGGACAGAAGTGCCGTCTTTCTGACTACTGCTGCTCGTCAGATGGTGGCAAGTGCCTCAGAAACTCAGATTGAAAGCAGGAGGGTGATTTATCAAAGGTGCTATATTTAAATGATATTCAGCACCAGCATCTCAGACAGAAATCAAAACAAACCTCTCCCACCTCTTCACGTTCTTGACTATCATTTCATTCGGTTTTCTCCATGGATTGTCACCTTGTCATGGTAGAGAAGTTTGCGTGCTCCCAAGATCTCGAGAGCAACGCAGTCTGGAGCTATGCTCCTGGTAGGGTCACGCATGGCGGTAAGGTCAAGGGGGAGGTCCCTGACAAAGAGCAATCCAACCAAGACCTCAATGGTGGAACAGGCGGAGGATGATGGCTGACGTTAGGGAAGCATCACAACGGCTGGGAAGGCAGATGAAGGCTGCAGCAGATATGGGTCCCCAGTCGTCTTGGACTCCATACCACTGGATCCTGACCCAGATCTGTCAAGGATTGTGTGGTGGCCATCTGTACCGCCAGTCTCCCCACATTAAACAAAGTCATGCACAGGTGTCCTCCATAAAGGGAATCCACCCTAACATCCTGGATTAAGTCCTATGGTAACTGTCAAGTGGCGACAGGGGCAGGATTGTGAGATCTGGAAGCCCCTAGTCATGAGCCGGCACATCAGGTGGTGGGTGCTAGATTCAGTTGCTGGGCTTTTGGAATGGGGTAGTAATAGCCCTTCAGTAGCTGCACCCATGACTGAGCAGCCATCTTTAGGATCTACTCCGCTCACCCCACCTGGGGAAGGGGCTAGAAAAGGTGCCCTAAAAATAGCCTGCCTCAAATCTCCTTACTGAATTACTGTGAGGGATCACCACATGCGGTCAGAAACACAGAAACATGAACGTTGGCATCTGGAATGTGAGCGCACTGATGGATAGGGCAACCAGTGACAGACCGGACAGGAGAACCACGCTCATTGCTACAGAACTGAAGAGATGCCGGATTGATATAGCTGCCGTTTCTGAAACCCGACAGGCAGACGAAGGACAACTTAAGGAGGAGAAGGGTGGCTACACTTTCTTATAGAAAGGAAAAGCTGCTGACGAGCCCTAGATCCATGGTGCTGGATTTGCCATCTGGAACCAGATCATCAGCCACCTGTCTGAACTTCTTGTGGGGATCACCAAGTGTCTCGTGACCATCCTTCTGGTGCTTGCCTACAACCAGACGACAACAGCTGTTGAGTACCTAGGCCCCTACTTTTGACTCTGAAGAGGAAGTAAAAGAGACTTTCTACACCTGCTTAGACTAGATACTGTCAAGAATCCCCAAGTAGATAAGATTATTCTCCTTGGAGACTTCAACGCCAGGGTCAGCTGGGAACAACACCTCTGGAAGGGCACTATAGGAAAGGAAGGCATGAGGAACATCAACTCCAATGGAGTTCTGCTTCTTAGCAAATGTGCTCAGTATGACCTCACCATCACTAACACTGTTTTGCAAGAAAAGCAAATTTAAGGCATCTTGGAGAGACGCCCGCTCCAAACAGTGGCATCTCTTTAACTCCATCATTGTACGAAACAGGGACCGCCGTGACATCAACATCACGAGGGCCATGATCAATGCAGATGACTACTGGGCAGATCATTGCGTCATCTGCTCCACAATGTCCATCAATCTCAAGAGGAAGAGGAGGGTTCAAAAGAAGCAGATCCAACCAAGCCTGAACCTTGAAAGCCTGAACGAAACTGCCACCCAGCAGCGACTTTCCTCTCTTTGGGAAACCCTCCAACAAGAATATCCTGATGACACCAAGAAGCACTGGAACCTGCTCAGGTTCACCATCCTCGACATCTGCAAAGCCATCCTTGGGGACAAGTCCAGAAAACACCGGGACTGGTTTGATGAGAATGACACAGAGATAGAACAGCTCATCTCCAAGAAAGGGGAAGCCTTTTGTGCCTGGCAAAATTATGTAACCTGCAAGGCTAAAAGAGTGGCTCACTCCAGAGCCAAGGCGAATGTCCAGAGATGGGTGAGGGAGCTTAAGAACTCTTGGTGGACAGAAAAGGCTCTGGAGATCCAGCAACCGGCAGACTTGAGTGACACCAGTGGTTTTTTCAGTGCTACTAAGGCCGTCTATGGTCCAAGCAACCACGTCTTAAACCCCCTGCGCTTAAAGGATGGGCAAGAGCTGCTGAAGGACAAGTCCATTAACGCCCAATGGAAGGAGCCCTGGAACAATACCACCAAAGATCCTGCTGAAAGATCTTGAGGATCAGCTGGAAGGACATACGGACCAACATTAGCATTCTGGAAAAAGCCAAAATTACTCGCATCACCACCACAATAATGCAGCACCAACCCCGATGGACAGGCAATGTCATCCACATGTCCAACACACGTCTCCCCCAACAGATCTTGTACTCCCAACTGAAGGAAGGTCAGCAAGCTCCTGGCAGGCAAAAGAAACATTTCAAGGACAACATCAAGACCAGTCTGAAGAAATTCAACATCACATCAAGCAATTGGGAACACATTGCACTCGATAGGCGCTCCTGGAAGAAATCCGTGTAGGAAGGAGCTCCATGTCATGAAATGGATACTCCACTATGCTGCAGAGAAAAAGCAACAGCACCGCAAGGAGAGAGATAAAAAGGCTCAACCACCACCACCACTTTCCCCTGTCCACACTGCACTGAAGTATGTGGATCGTGCAATGGCCCCTACAGCCATCTGAAGACCCACACGTGGACAACCCAATTGAAAGGGACAGTCATCCTCGCTTCGAGTGACCACCGATGATGATGATTTCATTCAGTTCAGTTGAGTTTTACAGTTCACATTAGTAACGTATTCAGCGAGGTGAGGAGTTATTTCTTTGATCTGCCAAGTGACCTGAATCCATGTAATGCATTTATTAGCTGCTTAGCCATCCTGATAACACTAGCTACCTCACGAGCACCAACATGCAAGCGTAGCCAGACCAGTTTCCAAAACAAACAGTGAAACTTGGAATTACAACACACACACAGGGAGTTTGAGTTCATTGTCTGCTCAGGACGCCATTAGTCCACCATCTCTTTACATAGAAAATAGCTGTTTGGTGCTATATTAATGTTTGAAATCTCGTAAGATGTATCTTTAAGCTTTTTACACCTGGCATTGGCAAAATTATTGCTTACGGTGAGGAATGAGTCAAATAAACACAAAAAGAATTCTCAGCATTTTTGGGGTGAGCCTCAATCTGTCCTCATTCTGACACGAAATTAATATGACAGCCAAATAAATCTTTTATCATTGTTACTCAGACTGTGCTCCATTGCATGTAAAACTGAATGTTTTCTCCCGTAAATCACTTCAGTTGGACTATTTTCTTATTTATAAAGATGAGCCTGATTGGGTTGTTGCGTGCATATATAAACGTACTCACAGTGTATATTCGGTCATATTCAGAAAAGAAACAACCTGGGATAGTGACAAAAACCACAGTTAAACTCACTAGCTTGTGTGTGTTTGTGCAGTGTGCAGGCCTTACTAATATTCTCCTCATAGGGCTCCTCCAGTAGAAAAGGCTGTAGTGTCCCTGCGGTCTTCTCTACCAGGGCATCTATGACCTCGTGAAGTGTAGCACAGGGAATCTGCAGACCAACACACATACTTATGTATTAGATGTAACACGCTGTCACTCAGACTCCAAATTTATACTGCTGTTGTTGTCAAATCATTCCAGTTCAGCTCATTTTCATGTGGAACCCTGACGTAAGATAAGTGTCTGTCCTAAAAACAAAGCAATCTTAGTGTCTTGCATACTCAGTAATCCAGATAAGGAAATCCCTAAAAGTTGAATCAGTTCATCTGGTCACAACGTTTAGTGGGAGAAAGGTTTAATCACTCATCTAAGTGACTTCATCAGTCTCAGCTGACTGCAGGTATTCCCACCTTTAAAAACAGCACAGTTGCATAACGACCATTCAACGACCAGTTTCATATGCAAATTGCCTTGACCATTAGTTATAATGGCCATGTGTACTATTCACAGAGGATTGGGGAATAGCTGCAATCATAGCATTGTAAGACGGTGACAGATCCACAGCACATTCTTTATAGGGAGGAACGCTGGTTTGAACGGGGAGTCAAAGAGGCCATCTATGTGAAGAGGGAACGACCATACCTGAACCGGGGGGGGGGGGGCTAAAAGTACATCTGTCACCATCTTACAGTGCTGTGGTTGCAACTATTCCTCAATCTTCTGTGAGTAGTACACATGGCCATTGAAACTCTAGTTAATGGTCATGGTAATTTGCATATTAAGAAATTGATTGTTGGTTTCAGTTGTTATGCCACTGTATTGTTTATAAGGGTGGGGATACCTGCAGTCAGTCGAGACCGAAGAGGTCACTTGTGTCCCTTTTCCACTTGCATGGTACTGGCTCAACTCGACTCTACTCGCTTTACTTTTTGGGATTTCGTTTTCCACTGCAGATGGTATCCCCTCACGGCGAAGCCCCGCTGGTCATTTGTGGGCGTGTTGACTAGTTTTTTTTTTTAAAAGATTTTATTTATATTTAGTAAATAAGTATACATATATTTAGTATATTCATATTTTATTTATTTATTTATTTATAATGGTATTTTCGTGTCACCTTTTAGTATCGGCTCAGCTCACTTGGAACCTCGATGGAGGTGGTACCAAAAAAGTACCTGGTACCAGCTACTATCCCAAACTTTCGTCCAATGGAAAACCCAAAACAGCGAGTAGAGTTGAGTTGAGTCGAGCCGGCACCATGCAATGGAAAAGGGCCATTAGATGAGGGGCATTAGCTGTGTAGCTAGAAGCAGCAGGCAGCCGCTGTGCAGCGCTCCGGGACCAACTCCAGTTCGTCTTGCCATGCTTTGCTCAGGGGCACAGACCCTAACATGCATGTCTTTTTTTTTTATGGTGGGAGGAAACCGGAGCACCTGCAGGAAACCCACCGCAGACGCGGGGCGAACATGCAAACTCCACACAGAGGACGACCTGAGATGGCACCGTGGCACCAGACTCAACAGACTTAACAGCTGACAAAGGCTGTTAAATATTCAAATTCTCTCTGCAAGCATTACCGGCGTAAAAAAAAAAGATAAATGCACACAACCAGACAGTTGTCGTGGGTTTGAAAATGTTTTGCTAATCGTCTGATTGACTTCTTCAATTCAGCTGTATGGAGGGGAAACCTTGGCTTTCATTTCCGTAAAGACGACGGTCCTCTGATCAAAGAGGCGAGTTGAGGACATCCACTCAGAAATGAGCAGCAAAACATTTTCAAACCCACGACAACCATCTGGTTGTGTGTGTGTGTGTGTGTGTGTGTGCAACTTTTCTTTTGTAATACCGTACTACATGGATGACTGAGATGAATCTTCACAGACATACGGATGTACTTACTGGATTTTCCACATCAATGATGTAGCCACCCTGCTCCCTTTGAGTCACACGGTAGTGTCTAAAAACTGACCTAAAAGTGAGACAGAAAGAGCACAAGAAAGACAAAAAAAAACCAAAAGCCAGCATGTAAGGTCCTGTGCAGTATGCAGAATTCAGGGTGTCACACCGTCATATCTACAGGCGTTACCCGTTGAGGTCCTGTCGGGTGGTGACGGCCAGGGAACAGCCATCTCTGCCCGGACGGAGCAGCATGTTGCCACAGTCCGGGTGTCTGTCTAACAGGACCTCCGCCTCTGTGCGAGACACCGGTCGGAAACACCTGCATACACATGAACACACACACTAGTGATACAATTCTTTTAAACACACACACACACACACACACACTGATGCCAATATAGTGACACACAAGGGCTGTAGTCAGCCTATTAAATGGGAGGGGGGGGGGGGGGGTCAGAAAGGTGGTCTTTTTTATTCCGAGCACAGGATACCTTATGCAAGCCAGCCTTTGACCTTAGTATAATTTCAGATTTTGTTGATTTTACATGTGCACCTTTACTCTTGTATGATTTGTTTTCCTTTCTACTGTGTGTTGCCATAGACATCAGTTCCTTGTCCTGCCTGCCTGTAGGACCGCCATGGGAATAATTCCAGTGACTTTACTGAGCTATCCTGATGGATTGAATACCATGTACTGAGATGTGTTTTGAATTTTAATTTATCAAATCCATTCATTCATTCGGGCAGCACAATGGCGCAGTGGTTAGCGCTGTTGCCTCAAGACACAACTAATTGAATTTGTGTAATTTTTCCAATTTTGCAAAAATATATTCCTTTTGAGGCAGCACGGTGGTGCAGTGGTTAGTGCGGTCGCCTCACAGCAAGAAGGTCCTGGATTCGAACCCCGGGGTAGTCCATCCTTGGGGGTCGTCCCAGCTCATCCTCTGTGTGGAGTTTGCATGTCCTCCCCGTGTCTTCGTGGGTTTCCTCCGGGTGCTCCGGTTTCCTCCCACAGTCCAAAGACATGTAGGTCAGGTGAATCGGCCATACTAAATTGCCCCTAGGTGTGAATGTGTCTGCCTTGAGATGGACTGGCGATCTGCCCAGAGTGTCTCCCTGCCTTCCGCCCTATAGACTGCTGGGATAGGCTCCAGCATCCCCCAACCCTGACTAGGATAAGCAGTTTGGATAATGGATGGATGGATGGACATTCATTCATTCCTTCATTCATACATACCATAATAAAACTTCTTTAGTGTGAGAATCCCCAAATAATGGACATCTCAGGCGTAAAAACATCATATGGTAGTGACTATATACTTATTTTGTCCCTGCTTGATTTCACTGGCCACACTTTAATTGGACTCTTTGGACCTTCGGGGTAGGTCCAACGACACCCCCCCCCCCCCCACACACACACACACACACCATCCCGGCCTTGGCTGCACCCGTGCACACCCTTCAAAGTTATGTAGACATGACAACAAGGGAGACTCACGGTGGGATCTCCCCTACTAAGGGCACACAGAGAGGCGAGGGAGGGGCCCGGGTGGGCGTGCGTGCTCTCCGTCTGGACCGCTCCTTGTCCACCACCTCCCTCAGCATCTGCAGCTGGCCTGGCAGCAGCGTGAGGCAGGCTGGTACATTCAGCTGCAAGCAGACCAGGGGCAGACATCAGGATTTCACAAGACCATCAAGTCAGAGTTATGAGAGGACAAAGACAGCGTAGGGAGAGCGACAGGTATGACAGGTGTGTTAGTGTGCATGGTGACAAAGACGTGTAGGTCACTTACATCTATAACAGAGTAGAGGAAACCCTTCCACAACTCTCTTGATTCCAAGTTGGGTGCCTGAAAATTATTTTTTTCTTTAATTGATGCCAAATAGGTCAGTGCGTGTGTGTGGCTGCATGTATTTGTGTCAACAGTGTAATTACTGTGAGTTTGGTCTCGCCGTCCTTCATACGCAGAATGAGCCTGGCTGCCTCCAGGTTCCTGTCTCGGCTACAGTCATCCTTCAGGGACACAAACCCACCGAGCTCCAACTTCTCCACATACTGCATCACACACATTTGTAATTACAACATGCCACAATACAGCCATGTGATGTGATGTGTTGTGATGTGATGCTCCCTGCCAGAACTCACATTTGAGTCCTTGGCGTTATTGAAGAAATACAGTGCATTCCCGCACAGACATGTCCACAGCCGCCTGGATGCCTGCAAAACAAATGAGCAGAAAGACACACACACACTGAAATAACCACAGTAGTAAAGCTAAAGAGAGATGTGGCAGAGTACAAGTCCATGCCAGTGTAATAGATAGCATCTTCTGGCCACATGTCCTGTCTCCTGTCCCAGGGGATGGATAGGAAGTGAGGCTCAGCTGTTGTCAATCTGGCACCATGGATCACTGCAATAACCTGCACCTGAGCCAATCTCCCAAATGACATGCGTATGCATGATTAAAGCCTGCCCAGTGAGAGAAGACGGTTATAGCAAAGTAGGTACCCCCCCATTCTTTGTGTACCCCCTTCCTTTTCGGTCACCGGCAAACATGTGGCTGTGCTGCATACTATGGACATACTATCCCCTTTTTCCTTCAACCTATATACATTTATCACGTGTGCTAGAAACGGTAATGGATGTGGCGTTTCAGGCTGAAGGTTCCCAGCAAACACTGTGGAACGAGCCTCATTTTCAAAGTAGTTCACGCCCGAATTCTGACAATTGCTGAAACGCGTAACAAAACAAACGTGTTGGGCTGCAGATCCTAACTGGTCCATGCAAGCAACGACTATCTCTGCCGACGACCTGCCGTCACGCCTCGACTCTCGCGGACACCGACTGCAGCACGCGCTTGTCACTTGGTACAGAATCGGTCCGGTACCAATCGCAAATCCGCACGCGCTATTGCCCGCCAAGGGCGGCTCGGGTCTCGCGCCTCGCCCGTGCGGCCAACAGCGAGGAAGTTGACAGCTCCGGCGCGGAACAAGGGGGATAAGCCGGCTTCACGTTGCCAGCGCCTCCACTCACGCCGGGCGCCGCTCAACTACCGGGGATGAAGAAGAAGAAACAACACACACACACACACAACCCCGCCGTGACATCTCATCTGCTAAACGACAGAGTTTACCTTTTCCTTGGGTCCTCGCTTCTCCAGGTATCCCTCGTAGTAGCAGGGCGGGAGCTGCGCGCGGGGCCCCCCCGGCCCCGAGCGCTGCTTGACGGGTGCAGCCGCCATGAGTGTCTCGCGGCTGGGCACCGAGCGAGGACAAAGGGCCGCTAAGTAATTCTGAGCGACACGCCTCCCCCCCCCCCCCGATGGAAATAACCCCACAGCTGTCTGATGGAGGCTCCTGCTCCATCCGCCCGTCACCCAGAGGGGATGCGCGGATTAACGCGTGGTCCGCGCGGGACCACGGGGTTCTGAACATTAGGCTTTTTTAAGCGAGCAAAAGTTACACGGGAGGCAAGAGGGTGTATGAATGGATGGATGTGTGGATGGCTGGTTTAATGGGGTGACTTGCGTCATGCACGTAAAACAAGGTCTTAAAAAATACATTTAAACACGGGGATGCACATAAAGGTCTGCTGTAATCACAGCTCAGGACAGGGTATTACGTTGAGCACCAAAACCTCACATGCAAATATTTCAATTTTTAGGTGACAAAGCATTACCCATCCAGCTGTGAAGATTGCCAAAGAAAAACAAATGTAAGACCATTTTCCTTCATATTTATTGGAAAAGCAAATTAACAGCATCCTTTACCCTTTACATTGTAAGAAAAAAATTACAAAATACATTAAAGCTTATGTATAAACGCAGGAGATAATAGAGACAATCCATATACCCTAAAGATAATCCAGGATAATCCAACGTTAGTCTCCCCAGAGTGTCACAGTTACAATAACAAGGCATTGCTTAAGACAAAGAACGAGGCCATAAGGAAAACACATGCATAGCAGTAATGTCTTTACATTGAAAATTCAATTTAGATTCTGCATATTAAAATAAAGCTTTATAGGTTGATAATACTTCATTTGAGGAAACAAGATTTATGAGACACTGGTGTAAAAAGTAAAATAAAACAGACCCCACCATACAATGTAGTGTAAAAATGACTTAATAGTTTATACTGCCACAGCAGTAAGATATCTATTTCTGCTGTGGCAGCGGCACTAAAAGAATTGATCGTAGCCCTTTGTTACTTGACATCATCCATCATCAATGTTATATGAGGTGTGTAATAGCCCAACCTGAGCCCCATACCCTCGCACACACCCCCTTTCAAAACTACAGCCCTTTGATTTAATCTAATGAGGGGCGTTAACCCACACCTGATCACCACATCAGTCATTTACAGAGTACAGTCGAACCCTGTGACCCCTCAACTAACAAGAATAAGACTCAAGACATGCAGTCATTACAACCAGGTCGCACACTACGTTAGCGATGAGAAGATGTTTCCAGGGAGGGAGGATATACAGAAAGGGGGCACCCTGGGATTGCAATGGGGTAGAGAATGAGCGGGGTCGGGGGGGTGGGGTGGGGGCTGGATGCAGAGGGCAGGTGGTGAATAAAGAAGGGTGGAGGCATAATCCACTGCGGTGTGTGCCCTTTCCCCACTGAAAAGGCCTGTCTGTTCCACTTCCAGTCCAAATAGAGACACCGAGAGATGACCGGGGGGAGGGCGGTGGTCTAATAAGGGAACCATGACAGGAGGAGATAGCCGATGTTTTTTTTGAGCAGCGCAATCTTCTACAGTTTAGTCTCTCTGTAATAGGCTTAGATGAAACTGAAACCAGAGGCAGTTACTGAGGTCTGTGCACAATGGCAGGGAGACGGCGTCAGGTCCACAGCTCAGTTTCAGCCTGAGAATTCATGCAGGTACAATGCCATGAACCGATCCACGTCAAATGAATTTTCTAGCTCTTAATTAATGGGGTTGAGCAGCATGGGGAGGTAAATGATGACAATCAGAACCAAAGTGTTTTTGTCTGCGTGATTACCAAAATAGCACTGAAAATGTGTTCACAGTCACAATGAGCATTAGTAAACAGTCGAGTGAGTGCCTATACAAACATTTCAGTGACACTGCCAGCAGTGTCCAAAAAGGCTGAGAAAACAGAGGAATCCAAGGCTGTGTATCTATGGCTTTGGCTTCATGCTGCACAAAAATGTCAGAAATCACATTTTACTTTGTTTTCTGAGATCAATTGTAATACATCAAGACAATGCCATTTCTACATATTTGTCCATTTGTTTTTCCACAACTTGAAAAACTGAACAAAATTAGTGTTTACCAGAGTAGTTATTATCAATGAGCTCCTCTACCCACCATCCTGGTTTGGATCAATGGGATTCGGAGAAACAGAAATGTGTGTGAAACACATGGAAAACTGACAAAAAGCAGGGTTTTACGATTTGGAAATTGCAGTGATCATCATTGTGCTCCCAATGCAATTTTAGAATAAATGTGCTCCTAATACAATTTAACATCTCTTTTTCTTCAGCTCGAAGACAGAAGGTTGAAGAAAGTGGAACGCAATAGAACCGGAGCTAAAATCAGAATCAGTCTTTGCAACAGTAAGCAGAAACACTGATACAACCAGCACCGACTACCTCTCAAAACAACATTTCAGTTAAAAAATAAACTTAGTGTCTGTGAAATATTCCTTAGTGTCCCTGAAATTATTTCATAGTGTCCCTGACCAGAATTAGTTAACGATATTATAAAAAAAGTCACCAATGCAATTATTTTTGTCCACTGACTGGTTGCAGAGAGAAGACTGTTGCACAGCATTTTAAAGCCTTCAAGTGTCGCATCTCCCCATGCAACTAAGACAAGAAGAGACATGCAATGGATTCGAGATGACGGGTAAATCAAACAAGCTCCAGTCCAAGGAAATAACCAAAAACTGATATGTACTACCACCAGATGGCAGCAAAGGATAGCTGCAAACAGTCAGAAGGAAGCCAGTCCTCCATATTAACGCCAACTCATCTATGATGACAATACCAGGGCACAGCGGCAAGGAAGGGAAAGGCAGGAAATGCAGGAGTGTAGAAGCACAATGTTCATGGATGTATGTGTGTAGTACCAAGATGAACAATGGGTTACGATTAAGCGTAGCAGGGACAATATATAGGCCATGTCCTGTCTATAAAAGGATGCAACAACAGTATCAGGTTGAAGCATTTTCTTACTATACATGGATACAGCATATCGCATGTAATGAAAGATTAGTTTATAGCCCTTCTTCATGAGTCCCAGTGAGAGGTGTGGCGTAGAAAGTGCACAGGTGCATGGACAATGAACACGAAGACCCAGGGGTATAATCAATATGCATCCAAATATGCCAAACTTTTTCTAATTGAAAATCCCTTCACTCCCCCTTTCTCCCTCAAAAAAAAAAGAGAATCCCAATAGTGGCTCATTTTTTCCCCAGTTCAATGGCCAGAAGACAGAAGAAATGAAGTCCCTGTCTATAGATGTTTTATGTTTAGGTACAATAAAGAGGATACCTCTTACATAACTATTGAGAAACATGCTGGCTGGAAGCATCGCCATCATCATCATCATCATCACCCCATTCATCCTCCTGTCCCCCTTTTCTTATTTCAGTGTGACAGCGGCACCACCACCTCCACGTAGTTGTTGGGGAAGTACCCTGATCGGCCTCGAAGGCTCCCCTCAAACCAGTTCTCATCAATCTGATTGGTCAAGGTGATGATGTCGCCCTCATGGAAGCCCAGCTCTCCCTCGTTCTCTGGGTCAAAGTCATACAATGCCTTACAGCATGGCTCAGCTGGGGGGGGGAGAGAGAGAGAGAGAGAGAGAGAGAGAGAGAGAGAGAGAGAGAGAGAGAGAGAGAGAGAGAGAGAGAGAGAGAGAGAGAGAGAGAGATCAAACAAGGTCATTTTAATTATATTAAAATGAGATAAGGAGAGAACAGGGGGAAGGGATTGATTCACAGAGTGGTAGTGTTTCCCTTTGACAAGATTAGTATATTCTCCTTCAGCGAGATTTGATTTCCAGCAGGTCACAAGTACGGTTTCCAAGTATTGCCCCGAGCGGGATTAATAAAATTGCTTGTATTGTATTGTATAAGTAGGCCTACAGGACTCCGAGACAGCAGTCCAAGAGATTCCCTCTGTCTGGACACTGATGAGTTAATGACAAATGCAGATGTGATGAGGTGGAAGAATCCTTCTGAATCTCAAGATCAACAGTTGGGTGTTTTAAAATAGCACATATATTCGTGCTTTTTCCTCCTGCTATGAATACAAGCTTTTGCATCAGAACCAAGACTTTTACTAGATGCCTGAATGAACTGACAAGTGAGCTTAGGAAAAAGGTACGAGCTCAGGGGAGCTATTGATATTCGGTCCATTATCAGAATTATTTTTCAGATAAGTGTTTTGCCCCCTTTTTGACCGAGTAATTCCAATTCAATCCCTGAAATATGAATGAAATGTAAACCAAATGACTGTTGTCCGTTGATCTTGAGGCTCAGACGTTTGGTCCACTATTGAGCAGATTGACAGTGAGAGATGCACACTGTTGAGCAGCAAAGGGGTCATTTAGTTTAGTACGGAATTTAACGTTGCGCCAAGAAATGGTGATTAAAATGTCATGACTGAGAAACATTCAGAGCCAAGATGGGGGATAATTTGTTAAGTGCTAAATGTATTAACACTATGTAGCTGTGATCAGGGTAAGGTCCACCTCTTACCCCCTTATCTTCCCCTGGGGGACCTGGCAGATGAGAGGATTAGTGAACTTGACAAAACACCATTGACTGACATTACTGGGAGACACTTTCACCACGCAGGTTTGCATCACACAGCGTTAGTGCAATTTAAGCGAGTTGCTCGACTCCCATGCTAATACCACCCTGTCTCCATCTGTCACACTCACGCGCTCTGCTCTTGATCGACGTTCTGTTGAATGACGGACCAGGATATAGTTCTGAGGCTAGTTCCGTTATGAGAGGAAAGAGGTACATCAGCACAAAGTATGTGTAAGATATTTTGCACACATGCCTGTTTACAAGCAAACACTCTCTCTCACACACACACACACAAACTTAGGTAGCTTAAGAAGAGAGTGATACAACAGCTCTAGGCTTACCAGCGGAGTAGGCTGGGGGGTTGCCTGAGGCAGGTGTGTATCCTCCATTGGAGTGTTCTGCCTCTCCAAAGTCAAAGGAGGATTTGGGTTTTGGGGTGTATTCACGCCTTGGACGAGACTGGGCTTCGTTCACCCTGCACACACACACAAAAAAATTCAATTGGAAACAAATGCCTGTCTTACCTCACATACTAATCCAGATGATAGAGGTTTCCCAGATATCAAAATCTAATAACGTGTACCACAAATATGTCAAAATCCACATCAAGATCCAAAGCTAATGGTCTAAATTTACATTACTGAGTACAAATAATGATGGATTTATGGTTGACCTAAGCTGCTACTTCAGATTCAATACTCAGAGTTTGTACTGGCACAGATATACTCTATTAGATCCATTCCTATTCATTGGCTAATTGACAGTGTTGGTCTACTAAAGCCATGTTTATACACTTGCACCAACATAGTCGTGTGGCTGACCTCTCCTTGAGTTTTTCCATCAGCTCATCCAAGATCTGTACAGCTTGCTTGTGGTACTGCAGCTGAGATTCCACTAGAGAGGACAGCTGACACACCTGCTCTACCTGCAAGTGCAAAAAAAAAAAAAACGTACACACACACACACAATTTTAGATTTTTGATGTCAAACACAAGTTCCACTTCTCACAACAGCATCTGGCAAACCATGCGTTCTTTATCAGTTATATCAAACTGGTATTTAACAACTGAGTTTCCCAATTGCCTCTGCCCCCGCCCCCTCCAGGCCTTCCTGTATTCCATTATAGAATCTTATTGTCACCGTGACAGATCTGGGTCGC
Source organism: Lampris incognitus (assembly GCF_029633865.1). Taxonomy (NCBI): domain Eukaryota; kingdom Metazoa; phylum Chordata; class Actinopteri; order Lampriformes; family Lampridae; genus Lampris; species Lampris incognitus. The sequence goes on along the minus strand of NC_079224.1, from coordinate 38,155,238 downwards.
CTCATTGGGTTGGGAATGAAATGGGTAAAGACAAAACAAGTCTGACAGGTTCACAACACAGCAAGCTAGATGTGTTAAATGAGACACACTGTCCTTCTAGACGTTATATAATCAAGTGACTTTAGCTCTGTAGCTGTGGGCAGCTGGTCACATGCCTTTCCCAAAATACCCATCAACGCTTCAGATTATACACAAATATTAAAAGGGAGTTGAATTAAAGATTGCAACTCCCTTTAAGAAACCTCTAGAGTAAGACAATAATTGAATTCTAGTCTAGAAGTGGGAGGGGGTAATGGATGTAAAATTTAATAAACCTACCACTCAGTCAAGCATGCACTGCTCATAAGTGGATACCGCTTTAAAAAAAACTGGCATGTTTTACTGTGTCAACAACAAGTATAATGTGTGTACTATTTATTTCTAAGTCTATCACTTAAAAAAACTGGCATGTTTCAGTGTGTCGACAACAAGTATAACGTGTCTACCATTTACTGCTGTAGTATAAACAAGGCCATAGAGGCTCGCTTCATGGGGGATGTGGGTAACTGCTTCCATGGCGGTGTGTTGCATACTCACGTCCGTCTCAAGCAGGTTGTGCATGGAGCGCTCGGCCAGCTCCTTGGATTCGTGAAACTTCTCCAAGGCCTGCCTGAGCTCCTCATCGGCTATCTTACCCTGACGTTTCTTCTTGTAATCATAATCCAGACGTCGCCCCTCCAGCTTCTTCAGGTGGTGCTGATGAGGTCAAAAGGGGAGAGCGCTCTGGGTGACATTTCATTGAATTTTCATTTATTACATTTTTTTTGTGTGACAGTACTTGTACAAATGGGTCAGTCAATTCCATCATGTACACACTACTAAACTCAATTTACATTTGATGTACTAAGATCTGTTATCTATGTGTGTGTGTGTGTGTGAATATGTTTTTTATATACTTATTTCATTCTCTGTACCAACAAAACCAAGCTAAATTCCTAGTGCATTATATGCACATGGCAATAAAAGAATTTCCGATTCTGATGTAAACTGCAAGGATTTTTCATTTGAGCATACTACTGTAAATAGCTCACAGCACTGTAACTGGCTTGGGTGCGTAGAGAAGAGTACCGTCTCTCTATTCTACCTGGATGTCTTTGACGTCCTTTTCAGCGACTGCCTGCAGCGGGTCGATAAAGTTTTGCTTAACATCAATATCCAGAGAGTCCTTGACCTCTGCCAACCTCTTCATTGACTCTCCTACATCAACTAAAGCCCCACCTGCAAGCAGCGCACGCGCGCGCGCACACACACACACACACACACACACACACACAAACACACACAAAATTATGCATTATGGGCAACAGTGATGCATGTTAATGATGCGTGGGCTTATAAGAGAGAGGTGATAAAACAGAGCAAGACATATTAAGACAGACACTCTCCCTATACTTGCATAAAATGTACACCTCATGAACATACATACTCACCCATGCTTTGCCAATAATGCCTTTTCCATGAGCCTATCTTTAATTTTCAGTCCTGTATCTATTTATTTCAACATTCTCTCTGGCTCCCAACTTCCTGTTTCCAGCCTGTCCACCCATCTATTCACCATGATACATCTACTCCTTTCCCAATTCTCTTTTTCACTCCCTCTTTATTCTCCGGCCTGTCTTACCAAAGTTTGTGTCCTCGCCCATCTCACGTCCATACTTGGTCATGCACTCCCCGAGGAGGCCCTCGGGCTGGGGGTAGCCCGGGCTATTCACCTGCCCGCGGATTTTGGACACTGTGTTCAGCATGGTCAGCTTGGCCCTCGATGCTGGGTTGGGCTGGAGATATTCTGTTGTCTTAGAAATGACCTCCACCACTGCTCTGCTGGTGACATCTGCTTTCTGGTGGCAAAGGGCAGAGAGACAAGCAGTTTACTCTCCCATGTCTACATGTTTTTTTTGCAGTCTATATAGCATGTAGGCAACATAAAATGGAGAAAAATTGATGTAATTATAGCAATATATACAGATTAGAGTATGTTTACATAAATCAAGTTCATAGATTCCTGTTTGCTTGTTTACATAGAACACACGACACAACAGAAAATCATGAAAGAGCAGTATATTCAAGTAGACAATGAAAAAAATTAAACAGGTCAATAGTGAGTCTTCTGCAAAAGGTATAGAGAGTTACCTAACTGTTGCTATAAGGCCAATAAGTCAATAAGATGTGTTATCTAAAAAGTGTACCATAGTAGATGAGAACATAACTCCAAATTATATGGAAAAAAAAACCCAAAACACATTAACATATCCCAGAAATTACAGTTACTTAAAACTCACCTTCTCCAAATCTCTAAAGTCCTCATCCAGTTTGGTTCCCTCAGCACCTCCAACTTTCTCACTCACCAGCTGCAAAAAGAGAAAGCAGGGCATGAATTACAAGTTCACTAGACTCTCTTAGATGAGTACTTGCAGGTTTCAAACACAATTTCGCTGATCCTTTTAAATAATTCCACATTCCACACTCATAAGGTCAGAGAAATGAAAAATAAAGAAATACCCATGACATTTTCAGATGCATTTTGTACAGGGGATATCATCCAGATTTTTCTTTTCCAGGTTTGATCAAGGTATCCAAGATGTGACTTTAGATTTTCCATGAGTGGAGGAACCCTTGGCAGTACTCAGTCTGCATTTAGGGAACTAGCCTACTGGAGCGTGGACTTTCCACAGTAATGAAAATGCAAATTCCATCAGGAATTCCACTATGGGTTTTCCTGCTTCCCTTGAATAGCCTATATTCCATTAACTAAGCACACATGTCACAGTTTCCTACACCACAACTTCACACACTAACACTGAGTCGCTCACTCGCACACACGCACACACACACACACACACACACACACACACACACGATCATCATCCTTCATACATGCAATCCATCTCTCATGTAGGGCCAAAAGCTAACTCTAAATTCCTGTTTGGTTGCCAGGCAAACCAAACAGAGCATCTTATTGTGTGTGTGCATTCTCACTTGCTTTCACTCGGTGCAGCTGTCAGCTCAACACTGTACATTGCACCTGTGACCAGATGGGCAAATCAATCTCTAGTCTGTAGAGCAGACAAGCTAGGCAGTATGCTGTTCATGGGGGGAAAATACAAACATGTGTGGCTCAGACAACGCCCAATATGTCAAGGAATGGCCAGCTGGTGGTAGGGTGCATCCCATACCAAAGACCCCTTAATTATGACCTCTGTTTGTTTTTTTACCTATACCATAGCTAAGTAATAGTGCTTTCAAATGAAAATTCTTGCAAATCTTTTTGTCACCAAGGGCGCAATCTATCTAGGCAGTGAGAAGTTGACTCTCTGTCTCTCTCTGTCTTCAACCACAACTGAAATAACCGATTTCAAGGCCCAACTGTTGGGGAAATAGGATTTTCAAGGCCTTCATCAGTAGTAGAAATGGAGCGGAGCAATGGATGGGTTCAGTCTGTTTTACAACCACAAAACATAACACGATATAGACAAACACGATCAGATCAGTACACAGCACACGCACTTAAGGTACAAATATTTTGAGCCTTGGTTTTTCTACTGGGCTTACGCAACAGACAAACCTCCACCTTGTTTTCTTACTAAACCCTGAATGACAAGCTGCAGCACTTGTTTGTACTGTCAGTGCGATTATGGTGCAAATTATCCTACACAATAGGGTTTTACACTGGATAGGGTAGTACAGTTGCACTGTATTGCGATACTGTGGAGAACCTGTATCATCAGTTTAAGCAAGCACAGAAGTCACAATTAAAGTTAACAGGGAGATAAATGCAGAAAAGGATTTGGGTACTTTTCTTATTGTTATTTTCATTACTTTTAACCTGGCTTAACTGACTAAATCCGTTTGCAAAAGCTTAATAAAGGACAGGAATCTTGTTTGGGCACAGTGGTAGCATAGCAAAGATTCCATGAGCCATTCTGATGCATACACCCACACAGCAAAGCGCTCTCTACAGATAATGTTGTGCATTGATATTGCCAAAGCAATCCTTGTTGTACAGCAAATGTCATCTCTTTTCTAAGATCACCACTTTCTGAGCATTGGTTTTGATCACCTTAGAGCCCTACAGTAATAGTTTACCCATGAGTAAATGCCTGGCTCAGCTAGCAATCAGAAATTGTGTTATTATAAATGTATTGTTGGAGCACATTCAAGTAAAGTGTAAATTGTCAAAGCCCTCTTCTATGAAAATTACTGCTGCAGTTACTAAAACCTATCAGCTAAAATCTTGCATCAGTGTTGACCTAGATTGTGCTTATTGTTCTCCAGCTTATAGCAAAAGGTGTAGCTTATATAACATCTACATCAGTCTGCGAAATTAGAGAACATTTAGAGAGTTTCATTTCAGGATGAGATTACTATGACTGGAAAGGTGAGACCTACTGTGAGAGAAAAAAAAACAAACTTGGCAACACAAAATAAAAAAAGCAAAAATCACCAAGTTGAATCAGTTCATCTGGACACAACATTTATTGAGAGAAATGTTTCATCACTCATCTAAGAGTCTTCTTCAGTCTCCACTGGAGAAGACTGAAGAGGTAGGTCACTTAGGTAAGTTTTGAAACGTTTCTCTCAATAAACATGTCCAGGTGAACTGATTCAACTTTATGTGATTTCCTTACCTGGATTATCGAGCACGCATAAAAACAAAAAAGCGAAAACTACTAAATGCACTCCCTAAAGAGTAGCAGGTTAAAAAAAGGACACCTTCATCAAGTTGATCTCTTATATTAGAGAAGTACTGAATACCTGACAACATGATTATCTTCCAAAATGGATACATGTCATTTTGGCAGAGAAGTAGTTGTTCCTCTTGCTGACAGCTCAGTTCTGCATGTCATAAAGGAGCACTAATGTGATTAGTCTGGCTGATAAATGATAGCATCCAGGTCAAATAGCACTTTTCAAACATATGTATATTACTTCACCAATATTCTATTGTCCTATTTTATGTGTTTGTGTTTTTTGCCCGGTTACTGTGTACTGTCTTGCTCTGGTGTGAGATCAGTCTCCACTGGAGAAGACTGAAGAGGTAGGTCACTTAGGTAAGTTTTGAAACGTTTCTCTCAATAAACATGTCCAGGTGAACTGATTCAACTTTATGTGATTTCCTTACCTGGATTATCGAGCACGCATAAAGACAAAAAAGCAAAAACTACTAAATGCACTCCCTAAAGAGTAGCAGGTATAAAAAAAGGACGCCTTCATCAATTTGATCTCTTATATTAGAGAAGTACTGAATACCTGACAACATGATTATCTTCCAAAATGGATACATGTCATTTTGGCAGAGAAGTAGTTGTTCCTCTTGCTGACAGCTCAGTTCTGCATGTCATAAAGGAGCACTAATGTGATTAGTCTGGCTGATAAATGATAGCATCCAGGTCAAATAGCACTTTTCAAACATATGTATATTACTTCACCAATATTCTATTGTCCTATTTTATGTGTTTTGTGTTTTTTGCCCGGTTACTGTGTACTGTCCTGCTCTGGTGTGAGACCATTTCCCTATGGGGATCAGAAGGTTTGTTTGTTTCTTTCTTTCCATCATCTATCTACACAAACAATCCCCCCCCCCCCATACACACTGAGGCGCCAACATCCTGATAATAAAAGCAACGCATCTCTTTTGCGAGTCGGTTCCACTCATGGAATCCAGCTGTTCGAGCCAAACAAACAAACACACACATCAATGAGTGAACCTGACAAGCCACGCTTAAATGAAGTGATATCAAATCGCCATTAGTTCAGTGTTTAATAAGGTTAGCCTATCAGTTTCAGTCACGCGCTCCCGGTGATGTTACGGTATAAAAGCAGATTGTGCCTGAATTCAACCTACTCGGCAGCGAAACCTGCACCGGGGCCAAACGTTAGAAGCCGGGCGGCACACAGGTGATGTGGATTCAACGGGAAAGTTTGAAACCCCCATCAAAACTAGGAGGACGTCGTACAGCTAAGTGGCTAAAGTTACAGTTTAGTCCGTTTTCTGTTGTCCTTCCCTTCCCTATCTGTGGGCGCTTTCATTTTAATGCGATAAACGCGCCATAAAAGCGGAGGTCGTTCGGTTGGACGTTCACAGCGGCGATTGAGCCCCGGCGCTCGAAGCGCAAGCTAGCTAGCTAGCTTCGGGCGCTAACGAGTTACGCTCGAGCGCCGGTTCGCCCAATAGGACCCGGTTCGGCGGACTAACCTGTTGACGTTTGTTACCGTTCAAATGAATTTGGTTTGCGTGTCGCCGTTCAGAAAGACGACTTTAACGGCGTCGACTTCGGCAGCTGTGACAACGGGACGTTCACGTATCAACGCTGGCCAGTTTGACAACCCAGCGCCGAGGCGAGAGACCGCTGGTTAGCCGTCGGCTAACTAGCGAACGCAAGCGACTCCGAGCTCGCGCGCCTACCTGGCTGGCTTTGTAGAACTGCTTCTTGAATCCCGCGACGGACATCTTGCGTTCGCGATGCTGTTACTTTAGGGGCTGCTGCGTCAGTTGGGAGACTTTCACCGCTTCGGCCAAGTGTGTTTATTCTCCCGTTCACGGCACAGACCTAGCCACTCGCCCGCGGACTCGCCTTCTATTTCCTGGAGTGGGATTTGAAGAGGGTGTCTCCGTCCAAGCCCAGCGGTCCAGCCCCCCCCCACACACACACACACACACGCACACACACACATATATACCTGTTACTCAAACACATACATACTTGCACACATAACTTTCCCTCTCTGAAAAACTAATGTGCCTCCATACCATCTGGCATTTAAACATTTTTAAAACTAGGATAAACGTTAACTGAATTGAAACTGTAGTTCATGCCTGCACGTGGTCCCCTCAAAGTAAGATGGTCCACTGTTGAGGTATCCACTTATTTCTGACCAAACCTTTCAGCCCTGCTTTTAAATGATCCTTTTTCTGAGTTTGGGTTTCAGACTGATCCCTAAAGTCAATGTGCACAAAGCACCAGGTTTTGACTGAAATCATAGCTGCTCGCTTATAAGATAATCCATCCATTATCCAAACCTCTTGTTCTGCTTATAAGACAACATAAAAATTTTATTTTTTTTACCAATTACTGTATTGGGACTTTTTGATTGGTCAGCAAAATACCTATAATTACCCTCAAGACAGTCATACCAAAATAAGACACAACTTGGGTTGTATAATAATAGCAATGTTTATTCAACAATTTTCATGAAATGAAACAATAAGACACAGTACAACCTTTCAAAAGAAATACATTTATTACATTCTTAAAACCACATATAATGTATCCCATTGGACAATATATATATAGAGTTGTGACTCGGTTACTCTTGGGGTAGTAATATACTTCTTGTACATTTCGTCATACAGGAAAAGATAAGGGAAACAAACTTTTTTTCTGTAAAATTTTGAAAACCTAATCTTTCTTCCATTAAAAAAAATAGATCACTTGCTTTACAAGACCAAAAGGTGGAGACACGAAAAAAGAAAAGTGGATAAAAGACTGACAAAAAAAAAAAAAGAAAATCACAGCAAAAGCAACATTAAACCTGGGTAATGAAATTCATCTTTGATTCTATTTAACTGATTCCTTTGTAATTCCTATGTCTCGTAAAGTTCTTATTACAATATTAGGAGAAAGGGGGAGGGGTTTTTGACACTTTGTGAGAAACATTCACAAAAATAGAACTTACCTCCACAGTGATTATGGTTATGGGTCTCATCTTAGGTGCAAAGGTGTAAGGAATACAAGGCTAGAAGACACTGGTGATTGGGTCGTCGGACAGAGAGGACAGCTATCTCCCTGAGTGTGAGGCAGTGCTGAGGTGCGAACTTTTAAGGGTTTTGTTTTGCACCCCGTTTCAACGCATCATCTCTACGCTATACCATCATTTGGAAAACATGTCTTTGTAACCTAACAGTTATGGACAACCTTCGGTAAAGCGTACAGAACTTGCACAAAAATAACTTAATTCATGGAAATCTGTGAAGTCTTACTGGCATCAAGGCCTAACTCAGGGGGGCAGCTGGTATCCCCGTTTGTCCTTTAACTAGTGCCAAGTGAGATAGATGAAAGAATAAGTGCTTTAAACAGGTGTTAGATTTAGGACTGAAGGAGAGAGGGACAGCAAATGTACAAAAATAATACAGTTGCTCCAACCAGCACAACACACGTATAGACTCATCTGCGGTCCTGCCCGTTACCAACAGAAACATCATGACGGAGACAAGTCTTCAACACCTAGTGACTGCTGGTTAGAAACATGTTGGGGCCCACCAGTATATCCCCAAGTCTCTTATTATGCAGAGTTCATAAATTCCTCTTGTGCCTTGCTGTCTTTTCACCTTACAGTCCTCTTTGTCTTCTTATCTCCTTAGGTAAAAGGGGGGCACTGTTGAGTGCAGAGTCAATGGCATTCAGTTAAAAATGCAAAATGAAGGAAACGTCTTTGCCTTTTTTTCTTTTTTTTTTTGTTAGATGGCCTCCTCCCCTGCCGTGTCATGTCAGCAACAAGTGTCCAAACGCATGACTAATGCGTCAACAGTACATATTCCGGTCGGGTTGCTTTCAGGGCAAAAGGGGTTGTTGCCATGGAAACCTGAGAGTATGGTCAAAAAGACTGAGTCCAAATGTCTTTACTGAAGCATCCATCTTTTCTCTCTCCCTGTGAAATCACTCTATTCTTCTTGCCCTTTCTCGCAGAACTGCACTCACACGCTCTTATCTCACTATATATTTATATATAGTCATCTATTTACATTCTTATTTAAAATATTTGTTTATAAATGTATATATAAATTAAAGATAATTTCATTTATTCCTGTCTCTAAGTGGCATTTACAGGGGGAGGGGGATATGGGACTGAGGTTTCTCATTGCATTATAGGAGCCTACAAAGGGCAGCACCAAACACTGTCTTAAATGTGTGTATGTTTGTGTGTGTGTGTGTGTGTGTGTGTGTGTGTTAGACCGTTTTTCTGTATGTCTATTTGATAAGCAGCCGGTAGGCTAACCAAAACTGTGAGGCATATAATACTTGTAGTATTTCCTTTTACATGACGAGGATCTTGGTCCCTTCGAGATGGTCAGTATAGTATTATCTGTATGACAATGTATGTGTACCGTACTGCGATGTATAAATACAGAAAGGACATATTGACTGAGAACTGTGTATATAGAGACCTGTTAATCAAAAGGACTTCATTCTAATAGTAAGTAAAGAATTCTGTCCCAGAGTGGCAGGTTTGTACATTCGCTGTTGGGTTCGGGTTGGTGCACTGGTGCTTATCACTGGTACATTCATGACAAGTTGATTGATCCTCAGCGGATCGGATGTCGAACAAGTGTTAGAGATTGGAGCCATCAAATACAAGGTGGGCAGTTATGTGCTATTATAATGCCCATCAGCTTGTTGTTAATGCTACGATATTAGCGGACTATGAGCATGTGTGGTCTGTAGTGTAAGGTGCATTGCCTGCTGGGAAAGTGGAGGACTAGTTTGGGATCAGAGGAGACTGAGTATTAAAAGTCCTGGATTGTCTCTTGTCTGCTGGTTGTTAAGCATCATTATCCTGTTCTGTCTCTCCTTTTGCTCCCCTACCTCTTTATACACTCTTTTATCTGCTCCGTTTCTCTGTTTGTCAGTCTGTCTAGCTGTCGGTTGAGTCAGGGAGAGACATCTCACTGCCAAACACTTCCCGGTAAAGCGGTGGGAAGCTGTAGGCAGTCTCTGGGTGGACCAGACGGAAAAACTCCAGTTTATCAATATGGAGGTTGCAGATAGACTTCATCATGGGAAGCTTGGAGATCATCTGCGAGGAAAGAAGAGAGACAAGGATTAATTTGTGTAAATGTGTGTGTTTGTATGCATGTGTATGTTGAAGAGACTCTGCTGGACCTCTAAGTCTTTACCTTCTCTAGTTTCTCATCCGAGCCGCCACTCATATGTAGACTGTGTTGCAGAGCCAGGTAGACCTTCTCCTGGAGCTTCTGCACCTTCTGGCCTTCTGTCAGCCATGGCCGATCTAGAACAAGTACAGTGTTGAGTAGCAGAAATATCTTTCTAATAATTGTCTTGCATTTTCTACATCAATACTATGCATAACTATGAGCCTGTGGCAAAACAATACCCCATCTTGCCTATGCTTCCATGAAAACATAAGGTCAGGGAGTTTATAAGGGAAGAATTATGGAATCAGCAGCATTTGAGAATCTAATATTCAGAAGTATAGGTTCGAAATACAAACAAACACCGTTGCTAATAAAGAAAAATATCACAATAATAGCTTGCTCAACTAGCCAAGGATTCTGTGCTATGAGTACACGTAAAAGCAAATATGTCTGCGGTATGAGAAAATGACTCACCAGGGGACAAAAGGACAGTAGCGCTGAACAGAGCCATCTCTTCATCGGACAGCTGTAGCCGGCAAAGACCTTTCCCAAGGTCAAACACGGCACTGACTAGGTCGTCGCAGCCTGGAGCAAACGCAGAGAAAGCATCCAACTTTATTATCAGACCGGCAGTTTGAGGATTTTGAGACAAAAGATACATGATGAAAGCGTGGTCAACTCGAGCGCAATCTCTGAAACGTTACGAAATGCTCCCTTAAGAGCCTTACCGAGTGCTTTGAAGAGCGGAGCAGGGGCAAATTTCCCATCAAAGAAGATGGTGCCGTTGTTGACGTTAAAAGCTCTGCACATCCGTATAAGTAGGACCTCCAGGCAGCCTGCCAGGGTAACCACAGATATAGGCAAAGAGATCGAAAGATGGAAGAAGAAGGGGTTGGGGTGGGAAGAGGAGGGGGACAAACCATTGGGGACAAGTTTGTTGTAACAGAAATAAAATTAAATTTAAAAAAAAAAAAGGTTGGAGAGAACAGAGATAGAAGGTTGGAGGCAAAGGGACAAGAGGAAGCTTAAATTAACTTTAGTTTCACATTTGTTGACAAGGTAAAATAAAACTGCAGTAAGCATTTGACTTTTTTAACTTAAAGCTCCAATCCCAAAGATTGTCGTTTCTGCTAAACCTACTGACACCTATATGTATATTATCATATACTATATATGTGATAACTGCTGTGGTTGTTTGCGCCCTCAAAATCCCAGAGATCCATTCAAAAAGAAATGGAGTCACCACTCGTCAGTGCCGTTCCGGCAACACTTTCTCCACCACCGGACAAAAAATTAACCTGAACTTTAGTTACTGATGTTGCACTATCTATTCGTAAAGGTCTTCTGTGAGCTCAGTCTGCCATATCTGCTTGTACCCATAAAAATAGACGAAGATCGCATCACCACCGCTGATTCTTTTTAAATTCCTCCAAATATACATCAGCAACAACCTGAAGCCCTGAAGTGGAAAACTAACAGGGTGGCATGCTGGTGCAGTGGTTAGCACTGTCATCTCACAGCAAGAAGGTCCTGGGCTTGAGCCCCGGGGTAGTCCAACCTTGGGGGTCGTCCCGGGTCTTCCTTTGTGTGGAGTTTGCATGTTCTCCCCGTGTCTGCGTGGGTTTCCTCCGCATGCTCCGGTTTCCTCCCACAGTCCAAAGACATGTAGGTCAGGTGAATCGGCCGTACTAAGTTATCCCTAGGTATGAATGTGTGTGTGTGTGTGTGTGTGTGTGTGTGTGTGTCGGCCCTGTGGTGGCCTGGTGGCCTGCCCAGGGTGTCTCCCCGCCTGCAGTCCAATGACTGCTGAGATAGGCTCCAGCATCCCTGTGACCCTGACAGCAGGATAAGCGGTTTGGAAAATGGATGGATGGAAAACAAACACTGAACACACCACTGCAAAAGCTCAACAACGACTTTCCAGTGCCTTGGTCAAGAGCACAGACGGGAGTATTAACCCTAACATGCATGTCTTTTTGATGGTGGGAGGAAACCGCAGCACCCGGAGGAACCCACGCAGACATGGGAAGAACATGCAAACTCCACACAGAAAGGACCTGGGACGGCCTGGGGTTCGAATCCAGGACCTTCTTGCTGCGAGGCAACAGCGCTAACCACTGGGCCACCATGCTGCCCCATATGTACCACTCACCTATTGCATGTGGTGGTGTGCAATATTTTCTCTGTTGTCCACGTATGCATTGTGCTGCAGAGTTTTTACATACTGTACCGAAAACGAATTCCACCGGCATCGGTCATGTTGCCCATAAACAATCTACATATCGATGTCTATCTTTCCCACAACAATTTTGTTTCTTCTTACAGCTCGCCTTACCTGCCTCTACCACATCTGGTTGCGATGGTGAAGAAGAGAAATGCCACGACCCAACTTATTTTTTTCCAGAAAGTCTGGCAGGACCCATGAAAATGAGCTGGGACAAAAGCACCTATGAATTTCGGATAGCTGTGAATTAGCTATTGTCTTAAATACACCAGCGGTAGTATCCAAAAGGAGATTTGTGTACATGTAAATCTAAAGGATTAGAGCTTTAATTAGAGTATTGCGTCTAATACTGGGCATTCAAAATCTAAGGACGTGTGTGTGTGTGTGTGTGTGTATATATATATATATACATATATATATTTGAGTGTGTGTATGCGAGAAAGTACTGACCTGCTTTTAGCAATATAATCTGGTCATTCTGGCACAGGTCCATGAAGCCAGCAATACGTTTGGCAAACTCCACCACGTATTGGATAGCATTGGTGATGTGGTGTGCACACTGCTGCCACATCCACTCAGCCGACTATGAGAAATAAAAAGAGAAAATGCAATTAACAAGTGTTCCCTTCCCCAATTAACTCCAACCAATTGATTCATAGTATTGGCCAACGCCAAGTTGCTATCACCTCTATTACATAAACTGGACAAAAGAAAAACATTTCATTAAGAAGCCATCCATCCATTATCCAAACCACTTATCCTGCTCTCAGGGTTGTGGGGATGCTGGAGCCTATCCCAGCAGTCATAGGGCTCACATGTAGTACTTCATTTTTATCCATCTCAACAGCCCATTTTTTTTAAATTTAATTATTTTTGGTTTTTTTTTTGCAATTGGCAAAAGATTTGGTTGGTTCGTTTTAAATACCCCTCCCCTTTTCTTCCCAATTGTACTTGGCCAATTACCCCACTCTTCTGAGCTATCCCGGTCGCTGCTCCACCCCCTCTTCCACTACAGACTTTCACATGCCTCTTCCAATACATGTGGAGTCGCCAGCCGCTTCGCTTCACGGACAGTGAGGAGTTTCACCAGGGGGGCGTAGCATGTGGGAGCATCACGCTACCCCCCCCCCCCGGGTTCCCCCTCCACTCTCAAACAAACCAACCAGAGGAGGCACTAGTGCAGCGACCAGGACACATACCCACATCCGGCTTCCCACCCGCAGACACAGCCAATTGTGTCTGCAAGGACGCCTGACAAAGCCGGAGGTAACCCGGGCATTCGAACAGGCGATCCCCATGTTAGCAGACAACGGAATAGACCGCCACGCTACCCAGACACCCGGCATGGGGTATTCTTTACTGCCGGGCTTCAGAGGCAACCTCCTCAAATCTGTAAGAGTTGACTGGTGTGTGTCTATTCACCTTGCTCTGAAAAGCACGCGTCTCCTCAGGCGAATATTGCACCCAGGTGAATCTCTTCATGTCCTCAGCACTGTACTGACACGTCTCCAGGTGGGATTTCAGGATACTCTGAGTGATGTGCTCTGTAACAAAAAACAAAAAAACAAAAACATGAATACTTACTAACATGCACACAAAAATCAGGACTGTAAGACGAGGTCTTCATGTGTGAACACCTAAAAAAGTGATTTTAATACATTATAAGCGGCTGACATGTCTGATACAATTTCCATGCCTGATTAGTGCAGCCGGTAAGGATGCCCCCGCATGACCAGATATTCTGTCTCTGCTACTTGCTTTTACCGACAGGCTTCAAATCACTGGAAACTGTTAATCCATTATACCAGCTACTGGATAAGTCCCATTTACAAAACTCTAACTGGGTTATCTCTGCCAGATTTGCCAAGCAGTCACAAATCTTATCTGCTCTGAGCAGTTAGAGCGTATGACAGTCCAAATATCTGCTAGTGCTGCACATTTGGTGAGAAAGTCATGTTGCGATTATTGTGGACAATATTGTAATTTGCGATTGCAATATAATAAACAGATTTATACATATACAAATACAAATTTGTCGTGTTGCCGCAACATGTAGCGACTTTCATTTTGCATGTTTTACACAGTACCTCTTTCTGCTCAATATTGCTGAGCCTGAATCCAAAATACCGCCATATTGGAGGTCACGTTTTTTTTTTTTTGCCAGCAGCTCATCAGCGTTAACCTGCTCGTTGTGATTGGTATCCCTTTTTTTTTTGTGGATTCCCCCCCCCTTTTTTCCCCAATTACCCCACTCTTCCGAGCCATCCCGGTCGCTACTCCACCCCCTCTGCCAATCCAGGGAGGGCTGCAGACCACCACATGCCTCCTCCTATACATGTGGAGTCACCGGCCACTTCTCAGCTGACAGTGAGGACCAACCAGAGGAGGCGCTAGTGCAGCAACCAGGACACATACCCACATCCGGCTTCCCACCCACAGACACGGCCAATTGTGTCTGTAGGGATGCCTGACCAAGCCAGAGGTAACACGGGGATTTGAACCGGCGATCCCCGTGTTGGTAGGCAACGGAGTAGACCGCCATGCCACCCGGACGCCCCCGATAGCCATTTTTTTTGCCACCAGTTCATCAGCATTAACCTGCTCATTGTCATCGGTATCCATTTTTTCCTTCTTTCTGGTCTGCACACAGCACACCGGATTAGTCATGTGACTGTAGACTGAACATGCTTCACTGCCTAAACACAGACTGATTGGTCATCTCTTAATTATGGGTGTAGATATGCAGACTGAACACAAGATATTCACACGCGCACGTTTTATCATCCAATTAGAACGAAGCCTTTTGCGGTTATATAATTGCACAGGCTGACATTGCGATTAGATTAATTGTGCAGCACTACTATCTACAAACTCCCAATGTCTACAAAACTAACACTAATCTTCAGCTGCTGCTATTTGCACACGCTGAAAATTTTCAACTTGAGCGAAAAATTTGCACGTCGCTGTGTCACGAAAGCCTATCAGCGCTGATACTCCCGATGTCGCCGACAATCAGAAATAGAGGACAAACTTATTGGGTGATAAGGTGGAATATTCGCGGGTTGCGAAATACTCCAAAATACACTCCAGCGGCCGTATTGGCACGAGTAACGTGAAATGAAAATGTGCTACACGTTTGGTCTGAACACACCGTTAGATTTTTTTTTTTATATAAACAAACTGTTTGGAAACACGTGACTTAATGAAATCTGGACAACTGAATGAGTAAATGCAATGTGCATGAGCTTACAGTACATAGTACTTATCAGCACATCACAAACACACATCCTGACACTGAGTTTGTTGTGCAACTCACCGAGGTCCATTAGGGAGCAGTCATCAGGGAGATTATCCAGCAGCGTCGCCTGTGTGTGTGCCAGCAGCGTGTGCGAGTGAGAGTGCAGGAGCTGGTTTCCATTTCCATCTGCCGCATCCAGCATAGTCTGCTGCGGGGAATTCTGGTTGGACAAGGATGAGGATGAGGAAGATGAGGAAGATGAGTTGGAGGTGTTTCCGGTGCTGGCTCCTCCGCCTCCCCCCAGCAGCTCCAGGCTGCAATATTCACTGGCCTCCTCTGGGGTTAGCGGAAGGTCAAAGAGGTCGGGCAGAGCCGCAATGTCGTCCAGGTCGCTGAGGGTGGAGCTGGAACTCCCGCTGCTGTAGGACCGGCTTAGTCCCCCTTTGCCTTCTTCCGCGGTGCCCCCGCACACGCCCTCGTCACTGGATGGGGACAGGCCAGCAGGACCCCCGCCTCCAGAGCCCATGCACTCCTGGGACTTCTGATGCTTCTGCACCTCGGCATACAGGCTGTCACGCTGCTTCTTTGACATGCGGCCAAACTTCACCGCTGGAGAGAACAAGTGCACACAACTTTAATTTCCACAGGTTATAGCAGGACAATTAAAAAAAGAAAAATTCCCAGAGCTTGTCTGCTCTCAAACATCCTGCCCCGCAACTTAAACTGTGCAAGTATGTGTAAGTGTGTGTGAGGCAGAGAGTTGCAGAAACTGAGTATGCTCCTCACCATCTCGGCTCATGCCCAGGGCCAGACACTTCTGTAGACGACAGTGCTGACAGCGGTTGCGATTGGTCCGGTCGATGAGACAGTTCCTCTGGCGGGAACACGAGTACATGGCATTGTTCTGTTGGCTGCGACGGAAGAAACCCTACAAACATGCACCCAGAAAAACACACACACACACACACAAAACACAAGTAGATATGATGCACGTTTTCAAAACTGCACTAGACTGAAGTATTGCTGAGTACTCGGGGCGATTTTGTGTTTGTCTCCTCCTCCTCCTCACCTTGCAGCCTTCGCAGGTGATGACTCCATAGTGGATTCCTGAGGACTTGTCCCCACAGATCTTACAGGGGATGACCTCGATTTGAGCTGCAGGGACAGAAGGGATGCAGAAAGTACAGTTCAGACAGCTGACAGACATTAGACTCTATTCAGTAGTCAACATCTGCACGACGGAGCCCTGGAGTTACAACTCGATTCGCTGTGCTTCAACGCGACGCTGTTGAGTAACACATTACCACCAAGGCAAACATCTTATGGAGCCGTGACAAAAACAACTTATATCGTTGGGTAACACAGTGCAAACAGCCATACATAAATGCTGGCTTGCACCGGGGCCTAAGAGTTGGCCTACATTCAGCGCGAGATAGGAAAACTAAATGTCTGGGTTTCCAGCAGGTCTCCAACGGGACCATGTGGAAATGATTAAAACACTGGCAAAAGTGAGACAGTTCGTTGCATGAGACTTATTTGTACTGGAGTATGAAGCAAAAAAAAAAGTTATTTCGTCTCATCATACAGACACAAGTGAACACACACACACACACACACCACATACAACACACAACACCGAATGAGGCTGTGGAGACAATGAAGAAATGGCCTTTTCAAATGGAGTAAAACGACTGATACGCCACTTTATCATTAAGTAGCTGTTACCAAACCAGACTGTTTATTACTAGACAAGGGTGCCGTGAGGAATTCTTGGCCCCCCTGACAGGATGTAATAGTGGGGCCCCCACCCTGATACATTTCATTTAATGCACAAACATAAATGCCTGCTTGAAGGGCCACTTTGCTGTGCGGAGCCCTGTAAAAGTACCCACTCCTTCCATCCCATTATCCTCGTCCCCGTCAGTGGACATAGGGATTTCAGATGATTGACATCTGTGAAATATCAAATTTGGCCCTCGAGAGGACAAGACATAGAAAACCTCTCCCCGTCTATATGATGTGATGTAATTTTTATGTGCTTAGCCATCGGCTAAACAACTTCCTAACCCCCCCTCGGGACAAAACACACACATTAGCCGCCTCCTTTTCTAAAAACTCTTGACTAAAATGCACTGTCTGATTAGGACAGCTGCAAGGCATGCAATGGAAAAAATCTCTCCCCGCTCTCTCCCTGCCTCGTCCTTCCTCTCCGATACCCCCCCCTCCTCCTCCTCCTCCTCTACAGTTATATAACTCTCGTCTGCCAGCATTCCACCAACACTCATTCAACGGGCTCACTCTAGCAACACCAACGCCCCACCTTTTCCTGACTCGCTGCTTCCCCATTGGCCGGGCCGTAGCCAGTGTCTTCCCGAGACGGGCCGCGCCGTCTGTCACTCAACAGCGGCAGCCTGTCAGCCCATGTGGACATTCTGTCCTACTGACACACTTTCTCACTGCGAAGGGAAGGGAGGAGGGACGCAGGCACGAGCGCACCATGTCTGAATAAGTCTCTGCGCAGGCCAGTTTTAAGGTGGAACAGAACCGTACTTGGACTTCCCATAAAACGTTTCTCCAAAGGCTTTCAGCAGAAGATTATAGACGTTGCATAACGACAACGAACAGGCAATTTAAAGCCGAAAGCCAAAGGCGCCTATGAATTCATGCACAGGAAACACACACACCAAGGTTTCCATCCATTACTGGGGTTTATATAAGTGTGCTTAGCTAGCTTTGTGGCTAGTTTAAATGCTCGATTAACATTCAGCAGCCTCGTTTGATTTAGTGTCGGGATGTAGTAGTGCTGCCGGCCCCGGTCCGCATGAATCAAACATACTACGAACTTCTATTTCAGGCATCTCGCAGCATCCCTAACAACTAACCTCTGTTTAATCCATTTCTATTCTTGTCCCTTGCTGAGACCCAGAGTTAAAAATCCCCCTCACACACACACACACAAGACAGTAAACCAGTCCACCACACCTCCTCTTAATAGTAGTCCCACCTACTGCCAGGTAGGCTCCGTCCAAAAGAAAAGCACTCGACTCCAAAAACAAATACGCACATCAAACATTATGTAAGCGGAAGACTTGACACTTCCCCGTAAAGCAAAGCCATCATGAAATAAGGGAAACCTAAAAAAATCCCACTTCTCTTCTGCCTACCTCAGTGACTTCAACACTGAGACCGCTGGACAGTGACCAGCGATAATAACGCCATCTTTTAATTGAACCCCCTGACCTGGGCCAAAAAGACCGATCTCGTGGAAGCCAGTCCTCTAGAGAGACCTCCCCATTACTCGCAGACTAACGCAAAGCCAATTCTTTACCTGCAGCTGGCACGAAAAGCCCCGTAAGCTTCCAAAATTGGCAAAACAATAAATGAAAATAGACTTGAGGTTAAGACTCTCATGCCAAACAAGGGATCATGTTATGAAATACCCGATGCTGGCGCGGCATCAAGATGTGTGCATAGCTTCTTTGTCCGACACACCCAAAACCCCTTTTTGACAAGCTGAAATAGGAGCGCGGAGGCACCGACAGCCAATCCGGCCTCAGCGCGTTTGTCGGCCAGCTAAATACATAACTTTGTTATCTCGTCCAGAGGCAAACTCAATAGGCCAGCGGGGGGGGGGGGGGGGGTCACTGACTTTACAGACGAAACGGCTCTTTGCTTGGTATCTGACACTGATCACGAATTTTCTACCTTTTGCCCTGCAGTCAGTGTGTCAGTGTGTCAGCACCAAGACAGATGAGCAGCTTCTAAACCCTCCACACTCTCAGAGCAACACATGCACCCGCTGCCTTGCTCTCTGCCACCCACCGTGATGACACAACCAATTACAAGTTGGGAGTACAGTACAAGACCAGTTTGTACCCATATACACAAGTCATGGGGAAAAAAAAAACATTGTTGTACACTTGTTTTCATACGTAAAATGTCCACTGCACCACTGTACATGCCCTCTAGTAAGTTATTAACCCCGGGTGTATTAAGCCTTTTTTTTTTAGCCGTTTAGTCAGAAGGGAAACAAACATTATGATGAGGCACACTCAACAGAGGCAGGCTTTGTGAATTATTTCCATACATTTTAGAAGCAACCGAAGCACATGCTGTGTCACGCCATGTCGAAGTACGGGCCTCGAGATTACAAAGGGCTGGTTAGCGCGAGTGAAACAGGCAAACACCGAAGTCCATCTCGAACGTCAATGAGGTGACACTGTCCTCAGCGATTTCACCTCTTATGAAATCATTTAGA
Source organism: Lampris incognitus (assembly GCF_029633865.1). Classification (NCBI taxonomy): domain Eukaryota; kingdom Metazoa; phylum Chordata; class Actinopteri; order Lampriformes; family Lampridae; genus Lampris; species Lampris incognitus. Next base: position 38,135,608 of record NC_079224.1, on the reverse strand, counting down.
ACAGCACACAACTGTTTTTACACATTCTGTAAGAGAGAAAGAGAGATAGAGATACAGAGAGGCTGACAGAGAGAGAGAGCGAGAGAGTGTTTGGGCTCGAGGCTATAGTGCTGAACCCCAGGAGAGCGAATCCAAAGCCAGTTAAGAAAACCAAGCCTAGTTTCTTTTCAGGGAGTCAGGTCCAACCTGTGGAAGCTGTTGTATTCAAAAGGCTTACAGCTGATGAAATACCTCGCAGGAAACAATTCACTGGAGCCCGGCTCTCAACCACACACGAAATCTCAATTTACCATTAGCCTGGATAGCATAGCAGCCAATATATACACAGTGGAATATTAAAATGTGAAGTCTTTGCTCTGCACTTGGGGGGAAAAAAGAAAGATATTCATAATCTGGTTATAGACCAACCTGCCAAGGGCACTTGTGCAAGTATGTCTCGTTGGAAGATGCAAACATCAGTTGACGCCATCAAAAGGGGTGCTTTGACTTTTTCACAAGCATCTACCATGTGTCATCTCTAATGCGTCACATGCCTTTTAATCCTTTTGCAATGCAGAGGGGATGAACATTATTAAATTCAGTCTCTGCGTTGTCAGAGAGAGGAAGTACACTAAGATATGAAAAAAAAAATGCAGCTCAAGAGCTTTAAGGCCAAATATATCATCCTCCAAGCATCTTTCAGCATGCAAAGCTGTTAAGACGACCACTGTGCTAAGGGGTGCATTTGTGTGTTCAAATAGAGATGTGCTGTTTTAATGTGCGCTGATCACAGGCAGCAAACAAGAGAAGTTATTAAAAACGAGTGAATAACCCACATTTTTGCTCCAGTGAGCTAAGTCCTCTCCTTGGTTTGTTTACATTGAGATATCCTGCCAGAGAGGAAACGCTCACTCCCCTGTTATTACCAAAGTTCTTCCCTCCCCTCCTCGCCAAGGGGGAAAAAAACAAAAAAAAAAAAAACCTCATGGTTGGCTATTCTCCTAAACAAAGGAGTTGCAATACAGACCTGGATAAAAGCAAGAAAACAAAACAATCTGCAAGGCTCAGCATTGCCTTCTCTCATATATTGCCATTACTAATCAGCAGCAGACATCAACACAACTAGGTGTGCAAAAAATGTGAGCAGTAAGCTGAATAACACAGGCACAGTTCTAACTCAAAACCAATATTTGAGTATGTTTGGGTTATTTTTGGACCAAAATGCATAGTTCCTGCCACTGGAGCGATGAACTTTGGGACAACAACGACAATAATCTGTTTTTTTAGTAAACACGGTCTTCTTTGCGATCATTCCTGGGAGGGTATTGTAAATTAGGGGTTCTACGGGTCTAGATGCATGTATGCATGGTATGTGCAAGGTATATTTATATTTTGTAGAGCTGATGTGTATGTGTACGTATTGGCTGTCTCTCTTCTGAGCCTGTATTTATTAGTCCTGTTTTTTTTTTTGGAGGGTAGGTCGTGAAGGTATGTGTGCTTGTAATCTGACCACTATCACGATGCCATATATTAGTGGATATATAAAAAAAAAAAAATTAAAAAAAAGAGGAAAAAAATAACTACTATTTGGACCATGTTATGCAATTATTTTTTTGCAGCGACAATTCATTTCAGTATATTACGGTACATGCATGTGCATAAATGGCAGCCATAGTGTGGTGGTGTGTGCTAGAAAGGCTGTGCGTGCAAAAAAAAATTCTGCTGCGTGTTGCCAGACCACCTCCCCACTCCCCAAGTTCAAGTTCAACATCAATCTCTTTTTAGCTACACGTTGAAGGGGTTGCCAGACGCGCGCCCCCCACCCCACCCCACCCCTCAAGTTCAAGCTCAACATCGATCTCTTTTTAGCTACACGTTGATTGATAGGGAGACGTCCACCGCAACCGCACATGGCGTTGCACGTCTACGGCACAGCCCTTCCCGTCAGCCGCTCCCCCTCCCTCCCCTGCGAACGCCGTGTATAATGTTTGGTGACATAACTAGGTCAGTGGAACAGCCAAGTCCCTCTGCCGCCTGCGCGCGCGCACACACACACACACGCACGCATACATACACACGCACGCGCGTCACACTTTCGGCCATGCTGGCACCGCCGCCGCCACAAACGCCGTGCTTTTTAAACCCATCTTCACGCGCCACACTCCTGCAAAACACAACACAAACGCTGGAAACTGGCACCTTTTTTTCTTTTTCTTTTTTTTTTAATTACGCTCAAAAAACGACAACTCGCCATATGAAGGCTCGTGCGTCCACGGAACAATGACATCTGTTTTAAGCGTTGGTGATTTTACTGAATGGGACGAATTAAAAAGATGACGAAAGCGACCAACAATTCGGTTATCCGCGCAAACAATATCCCGATTACATAATTACAGTTTTGGTTACCCGTCCCTCCGCGCGCCCCTCCCCTCTCCCCATTGCATAACTCAACATGGTTTCCCGGAGCCACGGTACACGGATGGGAGGCGAAGGGGGGATATTACGGCTATGACAGCCATTTCTGCGAAGAGCCTTGCACAATTCAGACGCAAATGATTTGTGTACAGCACCTTTTTTTTTTTTTCTCTCTCTCTCTCTCTCTCTCTCTCCTTTCTTTCTTTTTTGCAGATCTACTACACTTTCACCCCGTGTCCCGAGTTCATCCAATAAAAGTTACACGTATACACACGTCCTCCAATCACACACGCTGCACAATCGTAACACAAAACCGAAGCATTCGCCTACGCCGCGGCGCAGCTAGTTCCCCCCGGTCAGGCGGGGGGGGGGGATTAACGTGAAAGCTGCCCTGCACGAAGGGGCGCTCGGGACCGCAACCAGCCCCGTGCCCGTGCGCGCGCACACACATGGACACACACACACACACAAGCATGCGATCACGCACGCGGGCATCGTTCAGCAGTTCGCCGACTTCAACGAAATGTAGGGTAAACTTGTCGGCGGGTAACGTGGTCAGCTCACCTCTCATGTTGGCGTGATTTCTCTTGGAGGGTTGTGCAGGAAACCCGACTACATGGGCTTGATACTGGCTCTGCAACTTCAACGGCGAGGACAAGACGCCGGAGCCGGTTGTCAACTGGCCGCTGCGGAACTCGGTGCAGAAACAGATAATCGCTCCCGGGAAACACGACACACAACACGCGTTTACAAAACAAAAACACACACACACAAAACCCCCCTATCGTTCAACGAAGTCTGGCGTTGGAAGAACAAGAGTGAAGAAAGTGTCTTTCGCTGACATGGTACCGTCTCGACGCTCCGCTGGATCTTTCGTGTGTTGTGTTTCCTTTTTCTGCTCAACTTTTTCACGGGAAAAAACTCCCACGGTGGTTCAAAGAAAGTTGAATCGCTTCATCTGGACGCAACGTGTCCCACGGTGGTTTCTCAGGTTGGCTTGTGGAGCCTCGCGAAGTCAGTCGTCCGGGTGCCCCCCCTCCCTTTCCTGTGTGAGTCTGCCCCTGCTTTCCTCTCAGTCTACCCTGCTAACCTACTTTTGAGCAGCGTGGACTCTCACATGATCTCACCGCCGACGGAGGCTCGCGGGGACGCGCGCGCGAGGACGAGCTTAAGGAGGCGGCGGCCGAGAAAGTGGTTCTCCACCGCGCGCAGGCTCGTCGCGTCTTATTCTGCAGCGCGCGTTCGCCTCTCCGCCGGTTGCGTGCCCCCCCCCCACCACCACCACCCCCCCACACACACACACACGCGTAAATAAATAAAATGTCTGATCTCAACAAGTTGCACTTTAACTGCTTAACATCTCTGATATCAAAAAGGGATTCCCTGACGTCATCAGCATTCACATTTCTGATGGCATCAAATTAGCATTTTAATGAGCTGAAATCGAATATACGATATCAACAAGTGAGTTTCAGACCTCAACAACTCCACCCCTGAAATACACAGTGGGCATTTTAAGTAGTTGAAATTCCTGCCTTGAAATGAATGGGGGTAAAGTCTTAATTCTCACTGTCTGAAGTGGATTTTTTTTAAATAAAGATTTGAATACTTCAAAATCAAACCGCTGAATTTCTGGTATTAAAAGCTGAATTCCTGATGTCAACAATTAGTATTTGAACTAGTTGAGATTAGCTGTAATTCAGTTGCATTATATCAAAAATGGATATTTCAGTCAGTGAATATTAATTCTGCAAAAGCAAAAAAAGAGAGAGCAAGAGGGAGTAGTTATAAAGGGCTCGCCTTAAGCCAACCTTACACTTGAACTTTATGTGCTTTAACGGATCACAAAGCGTTTTATCAGAGAAGCGATAACATGACCTCCAATGAGAAAATGAACTTTTGGGGTCAGTATCGCCGCCGGCCGTTGGCTTTGATACTCCCATCTGAGCTACAACAACAACACAATAAAGTTTGCTCTTGATAGCACTTTATCAAAGCAAGTTGCCAAGTGCTTCATATAAACGTGATAAGGAACGTGAAGGTAAGAAAAATGAGATTAGAAAACAGAATAATTAATGCAGAATGGGGGGGGGCATGGAGGTGGAGCGGGTCATCTGGTAATCGGAAGGCCGCTGGTTCGATCCCCAATCGAACCAGTGAACCACGAACCACGCTCTACAGAGCGTGCCGAAGTGTCCTTGAGCAAGACACTGAACCCCTAACTGCTGCTGATGAGCAGGTTGGCACCTTGCATGGCAGCCTCCTCCATCAGTGTATGACTGTGTGTGTGAATGGGTGAATGTGGGCATACGCTGGGAAGCACTTTGAGTGGTCGGCAGACTAGAAAAGCAATATATGAATCTAGCCCATTTACTGCATTTCCCAATGAAACCTGACATGTGACATGTGCTACACATAAGTGTGATGTAATGTAAAACAATAGAGGAATAAAACACGTTTAAGAAAAGCTTCAGTTGTGGAATCAAAGCGGGCTGTGACAGCAAACAAGCAGGTTGCTGCACTGGTTTATATAGAGGGATAATAAATCTGAAGTGTAACTGGAGCAAGGCCATGAGGTGAGTAAGGCTAGAAAATAAACGGGCTACCAATGTAGGGATAATAAAATGGTAGTAAAACATTCCCTTCTCCTTGTTTTAGTTGAAACCAAGTTGTAGGATTTTTGTCCCATGTCGGTATTTCAGAACTTTCTCGTGATAATTTTGGACCTCGTCATCAGACAATAACCTCAAACACGGGAAACTCCACTTCGCTTTTGCACCTCATCTAAATGTATGTTATGGTTGCGAACAGTCACATCAATATGAACATGAACCGCTCTCTCCCATAAATAGAAGTCATATCAGAGAGGTGTTACAGTATGCCGTAGACTTTATACGGGGGCCTGACTATAGGGGCCAACAGGAATGTGTGAGCTGCTAAGACGAGATGACATTTTGTTTGAATCACCGCAGGAACACTGAAGGGCTTTATTTGCTAGCATGGTTAGCACTTGTTAAATAGAAACTGTCCCCTTTCACCGTCCTTCCCTGTCAATTCTTTATGGAGCGGCTCCAGATTTCACACCCGGTGACAACACCAATTTATTCGTAGTTTTCTGGTTTCTAGACAATAAATGTGATTATTTAATGTTCCTCCACAACATTTTATGCTCAGTTTGCATGAGAAATTATTTTTCTTCTATCTAATGTGTGATAATCACCTACTTTGCATTGGTGCACATACTACACTTTCCATACAGGTAAAACTGGACTTTTCTTCTGCTAAACTGTCTTGACTTGACGCGAGGTTGCCATAGGTTATTACATTTACAAAACACTATAATATTGCATGATGTCTATCATCAGCATGCAGCATGTTTTCCGCTATGTGTCATTCTGTGTTTATTTACTTTGTGTACTAAACAAGCTTGCAGGCAAAATAACCAACCCTGTGTTTTGGCTAAGCCTAAACTGTGATTCCCATGTGAGCGTGATTCCAATATGAACGCATACTTTGGTGTGTGTGCATTATGTGTGTGGGAGAGTGGGGGGGGGGTTGTCTCATGATGCAATGTTCTGGCAGCGATGTTATGAAACAGCGAGAAGGCAGAGATTACTCAAACTAGGTTAGTAGAGCAAGCACAGTACAGGCTATACCTAAAATCACAGATTCTCTCAATCTGTCACACACACATTTCTGATTTATGCCCGTCTCTTCCTAAAAATTCCTTACTCCTTCTCCCACAACTGCTTCTTCATGCTGTGTGCATGTCTCCTCTTTTAAACCATATACTTTTGGTCCTCTTGTGTCAGTTACAAAATTAGGTTTTCATGTAATGATTTTTCACTCTTCTTCTACCCTTTCTGCACACACAGTGCTTCCCTTATCCGCTTTTCTCTGTGCAGTTTCTCCCTTTCCTTGGCCCCCAGCACATCTCCTCCAAAGCCCCTCTGTTCTGTGTTTCCCTTGACAACAGCGGTGACACTTTGACCTCGGCTCTTACGTAACCGCTGAGCAGCTCAGTTAGACAACAGGAAGGAGGAGGAGGAGGAGGAGGAGGAGGAAGGATTCAACATGGCTATGATGTGGCAGGCTTTTCCTAGCCCAATGATAGAATGAGCGGAGAAGTAAAACTGCAGGGAAAGAGAGAGAGTAAAGAGAGGACGACGTTGACGGCTGCCAGCAACTGCAAAAAAATAATAAAAAAACAGCGAGACGCGAGGCGAGGACGGATGGAGATGCCGGCAGAAAGAAACAAGCAAAGATGCATTTGGTTATGGATATTTACATGGAAAGTAGACAGCTAAGTTTGAATCATGGTAGACCTCAGTGTTGCCTTTGAACCAGTCGACCACAACGTTTTAGTTAACCACCTTAAAAAGATTGGGTCTCACAGACTTGTCCCCGGACTGTTTCCATGACTACCTGCTGAACAGATCTGTTTCTGTTGAAATTGGAAATTGCTGTTCATCCCTGGCTCCCATCTTCTATGGCGTCCTCCAAGGCTCCATTCTAGGTCCAATTCTATTTTCCAGTTATATACTCCCCACCGGGCCATATCATTTGCAGATATGTCTTTTCATTGGTACGCCAACAACATACAACTTTCTCTCTTTTGAAAGACAGACCGTTGGCCAAATCTCAACCCTCTCTGTGATTGCCGTCATGACAGGAAATGTTGGATGACCCAGGGCTTTGTCCCATTGAATGAGAACAGAAATTGCACAACATCCCCCCCGGTGCCAATGTAAATGGTATCCAACAAATCCTGGGACATTAATCATGTCCGTCAAACCAGACATCAAAAACCTTACCCCAAATGCGCTTGACGTGGTGCGCATTCTTGGCTATGATATGATTATCATTCAGCGCCCTTATGTAGTCGGATGGAGACACACAAATATACGTGACAATCGTTAGTCCCTTGGATAAAAGTGTTTGCCAAATGAGTAAATAAATTCAAAAATTATCTCCCATTTCTGGCTTGTGCAAAAATGCTGTGGGCAGAATCTACAGATGTACCGATAGGAGGTTTCTCAGATCTGTCAGTCAGGGCCTCCTGCCAATCCCGAGGTCCCGTTAGAATAATATGCTCCCGTACTTCACATCGGCTAAACCTGCCGATTATTTTTTTTTACTTGTCTATTCAGCAGCCTTTTACTGTCTGACTTGCAAGTGTGACCGTACTACGCCACTCTTGAATTTATTCTTGCATAATCATTTTTTCATTTCATCTGTTTTAATTGTGTTCTTTGGCTCTTGCTATAGTCTCTCTATTTCTCCATTCATCTATCTATCTTTCTCAATCATTCTCTCTCTTTTTTTTTTTTTTTTTGGTAGAGCACTTTAGTTCAAACTTGTTTTGTGCTTGCAGTGCTGTGTGCTGTATAAATAGATTTGACGTGACGCGACAGATCTACTGACAGACAGTAGACACAACAGCAGCAGAGGAGTCAATAGCCCAAGCCCTCTGTACTTTATGTGCCCGAACACTGTTTACAGACTGAGTAAACATAACCAGACGCAGAGCCAGCCATTTAAAAAGACAGTCCAGCCAGCAGAGCCGTGCCCTTTCACACTTGACTATTTGTTTTAAATGTTTTTGTCCGGCATGAGAAGACCCACACACACACACACACACACACACACACACACACACACACACACACACACACACACACACACACACAATTTCCCCTTTATCATAAGGGTGACGCTCTTTGATGACTGAGGACAGGAACATGTGGTCAGTGGTGTGTACTTTGTTACCAGGCGTGGTAATCTCTCGAGAATCCATTCAGATCAGACACAAATACAGTCTGGTGAGTAACGTCCTTCAGTACAGTACAACCACTCCGTGTGCCCATTTCACCACACGTCGACTGACATGACCACAAGGGCATCATTTGGGCGGGGCTCGTGTTCCTTCACCAACATTTCCATTTGAGGCATTATTGGCACAGATACCAAAATCCATTAAGACTCTTGCCAACTTGTGCTTTCCCGTCCGCTCTCGTATATATATATATATATATATATATATATATATATATATATATATATATGTGTGTGTGTGTGTGTGTGTGTGTGTGTGTGTGCCTGCCGCCGAGACAGACACAAAGTTTCGACCATGCGGCAAGCGAGCAGTAGGTGAGAGTTGCCATGCAAGCTCGCCTTAAGGTCAAAGTCTGTTGTTAGGAGTCTCATAATGTTCCACTTTATTCAGATCAAAGCCTATGCACCCTTGTGACTCCCCAGGACAGAGGGCCTCTCTCACATCAAAGAGTCTTTGTGGGATTAACTGTAACTGATTGGCTGCACATGGTTTCGGTGGGGCCCCATGGCCAATCTCTCCGCTGTACCAGCTACTCTTTTCGCTGCACCCTGGCTTTCCACAAAGCCATATTCTAAATACTCACATGCAATCAGGAATCAATTACGGCAGTCTCACTTACAAGCGTTGTGGATAATATTCGCCACTTGGCAGTTCATTATTCTATTATTTTTAAGCACCTTAACAGCAGCACGTCTTTATACAGTATTCACACAAGGGCAATAAATGCTCGCTCACAGATGTATGAGCGCCCGCTTCACACATGCACCGGCACACATGCACCGGCACACATGCACCGGCCCACATGCACCGGCCCACATGCACCGGCACACATGCACCGGCACACCCACTCCAGCCGTGAGTTTTGCTGGGACTGCACCGGAGTCCGACTTCACCGTGCACCTAGCTCTAATTCCTCTCCATTCTCTCCCCCGTTTGGCTAATCTTGGTTCTCTCCTCTCCGAGAGCCTGTGTAATCCCCGTCTCACCCTCCCTGCACTCATTGGACCTGTGATCTTTTCCTCGTCACAAAGTCAGTGTGTCAGCAACAAACTAAGACAAAAGAAAAAAAAACAGGTTTTCCTGTCACGTCTTCCTCTTTCGACTCCTTTCTAGTCCTCACATACACCCCTTTTTCAGCCCATCTCCCTGTTTCAGCTTCTCTTTGACCGGCTCTTGTTGCCGTTTCCCACTTTTCGCCCAAGTCCTCCTCCCTTAGTACAGCCGTGCTGCATTTAATATTTATCCGAGGTCTTCTGTGTTTTTGCAGGAGGCAGCCTGGTTTAGGCTAGACACGGGGAACCACATGCAACGGAGGGCAAAGGGTGCACAGGTTTCCCGTCAGCACATCTCTCAGGTGATTTCACCAGCCAGCACACCTTCTACACAAGCGGAGCGACTTATCAGCGAAATCACCTGATGTGGAGATTGACTGGAGGGAAAGCCAGTACACACTTGGCCCTCCACGGCATATGCTTGCCTAGGTCTGGTTTGCGCATTAGTTTTGAGGCAGGTCGAGTTATGAGTGGCTTATATAGGTGGGCACGGGTTTATACGTGTGTTTTTCAGCAGGCCGAGAGAGAGAGAGAGAGAGAGAGAGAGAGAGAGAGAGAGAGAGAGAGAGAGAGAGAGAGAGAGAGAGAGGAAGAAAAAGCTGAAATGATGTTTGAATAGACCGGTGTGCTTACACGGTGTGTAGTGAACTGCTATTAGTTGCAAAACAGTAATGACTTAAGCATCTTGCTCAAGCTTGACAATAACTGCTGAGCGGTGCAATGTCCACTGCAGAAATCCACCGCCCGTTAAAGCCACAGGAACCAGGACAATCAGGTGACAGGAATCAAACCAAAAAACCAGCTCTTCCAGTTTCCTGCACCCATACGTTTTCGAGAAGATAATGTTTTTTTTCCCCTCCATGCCTCTTAGCTCTGCGAGAACTGTAAAGAGGGTTGTTGTACGGCCCCATGAAGTGACTCGAACGACGTTAATCAATAGATTTCATTGTCTACCGACAGGCAAATAGACCCCATGTAAATGCTCTTGCGCGGCTGTTTGGCTAAAGTCTTGCAATGTAAAGGAGAATACAGTTCAAAGAAACAAACCTACATCCACGGGTGCGTACAAGCACGCACCTGTGAGCAATGTGCACACACACACACACACATACAGCCACAACCCGACATGCCTTGACAAATACAACCACTTGCAACTCCACCACCACCCATCTCCCTCTTTGTTCCTTAGCAAAGCTGGTTCAATGCAAAGAAAACATCCACACCCAGCCACTTGAATGGAGGGAGGACAGACTGCTGCTGGCGGATTCATAATACGGAGCCTCTAACTCAGATGGCAAGTTGTCCAAGCAGAATGTGGTGGTGATCAGTAATAGACGAAACACGTTCACGATCGCCAATAACGCTGATCCTTATACAGTCCCATGTTTGTCTGAATCTGGAAGGAAAAAACACACAAGTCAGAATCTCTGCAGCGGCGTTAGCATGGCAAGATGGAAATCTAAGTCAAATACAAATGTCTGCCATGCAAAGATGTGGTAAGACTAAGATGAGGTTTCCAAGGCAACGAGGGTGTGTTTATCTCCTGTGTGAATCAACACGCTTTACCATCTGAACATGACCCAGTTACACACAGGGGACTATGCACACGCACACACACACACATCTGTATGCACAAACGCCGACGTCAACACGATGCTGTCATCTGAATATGAGCAGTATTGCACAGTGAGCCGGACAAATGACATTATCTCAATATTGTGCGCATTTTTCCTCAACAGCGAATAATTTACCCTTGGCATCACATCATCCCGTCTACCCCCTTTTTCCTGCCCTGATGACCTACATCTGCTCTTTGCCAGCGTGTCATCCCCACCGATACACTTCTTATCTCACTATTATTCTTTTATCATATCATTTCCTCCCGGATCTTTTGTCCTCCCAGATTTTCCTCCAGCCCTCATTAGCTCTCTTCCATCTTGTATTTTTCCCCCCATTTAAATCTGCCTCTTCTTGATACGATCAACGTGGAAAGTTAAGCATAATTGCAGGGGTCGTTGAGCGGGCTCTCTCTTCCATTATAGTTCATATTCTTGCATCTCTTTGTTAGCTGTGAGTGTACGTGGCAGAATCCCATCCGGCCTCCCCAGTATCAGTCTTTGTTTTTCTTTATTTAATCCCTTGCTCCAATACCATCACTTAAACGTAAACGATATGAATTCAACAACTTCAACCTATTTTCTTTCAGTATGAAACGTTTGATGAGAAAAACGTGACATGTGAGCGATCTGATGATTCCAGGGTTGGTTGTTCTTCTTCTAACCTCTTAGACGACAGACAGGTCAGCCTGTGTGACCACCAGGATGACTCATAGCAGCACGGCCAGTGAGAACAGTGACACCTAGCGGTGGCACGGCGGTATAACACTTAAGGGGTTACATAATAGTTGGACTTTGTTCCTTATCATCCATATTTCATGATTTGGAGACTGCATGGCGAGAAGAATGCACTGACACTTGCCCGAGCACTATTCAGGGTGTCTGTGGTTAATGTTTTTGACCTTTCTAAGCATGACGCAAGACGAATGCACACACACACGCGCGCGCGCGCGCGCACACACACACACACACACACACACACACACGAGGGGTGCCTTTTCAGGAAATATGGCCCCCTACACGCACAGTTGGGAGTGACACACTTTCTATCCGCTGCAACTGACTCTGCAAGTACTGCTGGAAAAAAAGAAAAACATCCGTTATGTAATGCATTATGTAATATTTCATTGCCACGCAAACGTGGGCCAAACGTGCTTGTAAATATTTAAGAAGGTGTCTGGTTAATAGATCCATGTGAGGGGTGTGTGTGTGTGTGTGTGTGTGTGTGTATTTCTGTCTTTTGTACCGTCTGTGGAAATGGGACTTTATCAGGGGTCCGTCTTCTTCCAGGTGAGTTATATCCCTATGATGCCGCTTTGAAAACAGCTGAAGACCGAACACTCGCTCGTCAAAGGGTGACAGCGTCTTCGTCCTGTTCCTCTGATGGAGAACGTAACAGAAGACAAAAGATGAATCGTGCACAAAGTCTGCATTGCGTCACAGCAGGCAGCGCAAGAAAAAAGGGACAGAGGAGGCGGGGGGGGGGTGAGGGGGGTGAGGGCCACAGCCAGGGGAGCGAGGGGTGTGTCTTCACTGACCTAGATACAGCGGTGGAAACACCCCACCCCCAACACACACACACACACACACACACACACACACACACACACACACACACACACACACACACACACACACACACACACACACACACTTTGACGTGTAAAGGGCACTTTCAAACACTGCCGGGCGGACAGGAATAAGTGCAGTGATGCAGGGAGAAGAGAAAATCAGCGAGAGAGGGAGGGAGGGAGAGGGAGCATGGGGGAGGACAAATATATAAGCAAGTGATAGACAAGAGGGGGACCATAAATCTCGCAGAGCGGACAACAGATGCATGCGGGGTCCGGGAAGCTCTGGGAGACGTTTGCGACAAAAAGACAAGATAAGCCTCAAGGAGTTATTAAGGAGGCTCACGACGGAAACCCTAACCCTAACCCACACCCATTCACATCCTGCGTTATCTCAAGGCCAACGTCAACTGGACGACGCGACGCGAGCCGACACGCGGCCAAGTTTACCCAGCGTTGCCATGCTTACACCGCGGGCTCCGCTGGGCCCACGTCACGCGCGCCGCGCTGACGTTTTACACGAAATTGAGCTAATTATATTATCGCTTGAAATCAGGAGTCGCGTTGATTTTAAAGTCACTCCACGTTAGGGCTGGGCAATACTGACCAAAAACAAATATCACGATATTTTTGACCGAATAATGGATATTAATAATAATAATAATAATAATGTAACGTGCATGGATAAGAAGACACGCTGGCCGCTGGCTCGCGGGCCTGAGCCTTTAGTCGAGCGGTTAGCGACGTCTCCTGCGGTGCGGGCGATACGGGTTCGCTTCCCGGCCGCGGCAGTTCCTGTGGTTGCGTTGTCCCCCGAATTCGCTACAATAATAATTATGGACGACATTTATATAGCGCATTAGCTAGACACCTAAAGCGCTTCACAGAGAAGGGGGTAACTTACCTCAGCCACTACCAACGTGTGGCGCCCGCCTGGGTGATGCATGGCAGCCATTTTGCACCATGATGCTCACCACACGTCAGCTTGAGGTGGAGGGGGAGGAACCATTGAGCCAATTATACTGGCTCAGCCAGTATAAAAGAATTTCCTTGCCAGGACACCGGGGGACCCCTACTCTGCGACAAGTGCCATGGGGTCTTTAATGACCACAGTGAGTCAGGACCTCGGCATCTCGCACAGCAGTGTCCCCGCATTGGGATTTTTGTTGTTCATTAGGACCAGAGGGAAGACTGCCTCCTAGTGGCCCACCAACACCAGCAACTAATTTTCCCCAGGACGTCTTCCATCCAAGTACTAGCCAAGCCCACACCTACGTAGCTCTGTGCAGAACCAGTTCAAAGTTCAACAAATTGTATCGCTTTACTTTAATCAAGCCTTTGTTACCAGCACAATACCCCGATATCGATAATGTGACGATGTTTTGGAGATGACTATTGTTGCTTTCAGAAGATATTCACATATAGGACCTTTATGAGAAATGTTCAGTAGTAATGTGGATGTGATGAACAGGCAGTGTTCATTTTACCCAGATAAAACAGTCTGATAAGTTCAGAAAACTATGGCTTTACTGTAACGCAGCCTTTGTGACCAGCACAACATTTAAGTTATATCATGATAACCAAAATCCCAGATGACAATTAGTCTCATCTCATGATATTATATCAATATACTGCCCAGCGCTACTCCAAGTAAAGCAAGAGAGACCAGTTCTCTAGCTTTCAGTTTCTGCGCTAAAAGATTAATCAGTGACATCAGGTGGATGTATCTGTCCTACATTCCCACACTCTAATAAACTTTATTGCCCTGTGAGAAAAAAACCCAGAAAGCACGAGAAGAATGCTGCTGGTCTCCATTAGAAGAAACCATCAAAACAATCAGGCTTAAGTGTGCTTTTGGACACTGATCTAATGGTTTTCAGTGGTTTCTGTCAGAAACCATTAACTCGATCCTGGTTTCCTATAGAGTATTACATGCTCTGATGGTTTCCAGTGAACATACCAACACAGACCATAACATGCCACATAAAACTATTACAATTCCCAAGGGGGGCAACCAAAACCATGAGAAAATGCTTTGATGGGTTCTTTTCTTTCAGCAGGGTATTTGGGACCCTAACACCACACCAAAAGCGTTCAGGAGCTGCATCGTATATCACTTCAAATGCCCTGGTTGCAATGCTAACCACACTAGCAAAACTGAATATCTCCTTATTACAAGACTGAGTGAACATTGTAAAGGCCTCGGTGAACTGTGACATTTAACAACTTGCAGCAAAGTCAAACATCTCATACTGCGCAGAACCCTCAAACTCCCAGGCCTCTGGTGGAGGACCTGAGCTTGAGGAAGACACACACCACCCAAAAAAGGATGAGAGGGATATATATATATATAAACTCCCTATCCAGCCATCTAAAGAAAGGCAGCACTGAGGTGCAAGTGGAGCAATTTGAAGAAAACGAGGACTAATTATGGACAGTATAGAACAACAACACCAAAATAATAACAATAGACCAAAGCAAACAATGAATCACTCTACTTCTCAAGGGGGCACTTGCCATCAGAAGACATAAATTCTACATGACTAGTGGTCTGGAAGCTTCCATAGAACTCTGTTTGGCTGTTAATGACTTCACTAACAGCTCACCTGATGTTACTGATTAATCTGTTGGTACACCTAATGAATCCATCATATTTCTATTGATTTATATCAGTTTAATTATAACGTCTCTGGGTTTTGAATTAAAGCTGAAAGCTAGAGGACCGGTCAGGTCTCTCTCATGATCTGAATTAATTCTTATGTTGAACTCTCCTGAGTCAAAACTTCGGTTTCCTGGAACAAATGACCGCTAAATATGAACCCATTCCCCCCATGGATGGAGATCCATGATTATCCATATAAGAAGGAAATATATGCACCGCTGTTTATTTATTAGCGCAAAAATATCTTGGGACGGGCGAAGCAACCTGCTCAGCTGTTCAGAGACCACACCACACCAACAGTCACACAAAAAGTCATAGTTTGTCCCCTTCACCTTGAAACTGCCCGCTAATTCTGAATCTAAATTTCAGGGCACAGTTAATTTTGTAGCAGCAACTACCCCAAGAAATACGGTCACGTCAGACTGCACAAACGTTTATGCTCATCTGATTTATTCACCATCGAGTTGCTTGACAGTGTTTGGTGCTATTTAAAGATCGGTGTGAAGTTTATGTAACAGGTTTTCGTACCCTCATATGAGCACGTAGCTATTCAGCCCTATATCTCTCTCCATGGCAAAGCATCCTCTGTAAAGTTCCTGCCAGGCCCAGTGTTTTACTGCACAACACCTCACTGACAAGGGTGCTGGTTACGTGTGAGCCGTGGCATCGGATTTTTTGCATGTTATCAGACTCATGAGGTGACAGTCCTCAGCAAAAATATACAACCGATACACTGGTTCTGGTGCAGCCAGGTGATTCCTATTGTGGCTGTTATTGCAAGTGGAATGAAGGAGAAATGCTAACACTCATCCCATAATACGAATGAAAGCCGCTTTATTCTTGCAATGAATGTGTTCTCTGCATTTAACCCATCCTATTGTACAGAAGCAGTGGGCAGCTGCAGCGCCCGGGGACCACTTCCAGTTCTTTCCATTGCCTTGCTCAGGGGCACAGACAGGAGTATTAACCCTAACATGCATGTCTTTTTGATGGTGGGAGGGAACCGGAGCACCCGGAGGAAACCCACAGACACGGGGAGAACATGCAAACTCCACACAGAGGACCTGGGACGGCCTGGGGTTCAAACCGTAGGACCTTCTTGCTGTGAGGCAACAGTGCTGACCACTGGGACACCGTGCCGCACAATAATCGTTGTATTGCTCCTCATGCTGCTCTCCCAAATCCTCCTTTGTCTTCCTTCATTCCTCTCTCTAAAGACCCCCCCCCCGAAACCTCAATAACCACACATAATAAATAGGTAACATTTTGAAGCAATTAAGCTTTGCACTGTGCAAATAATTAAAGCCAACGGTAATTATTTATCATATCAGCAATCTTCCTCGCCGGCAATAGTTGTGTGCAATGTTGTTCCATCCTCTATCCATGCTGACGGAAATATCAGATATTATGCATTGCCTTGAAATCATGCTTGGTTATATCATTATCTTTCATTGCCTAGGAACGCTCATTTCTCTGAATTCCTACAATTATACGCCACCCTCATTCCTGAGTTAAACCTCTTTAATCCATACAGACCTGCTGTCTATAACCTCGCCTGGCCCATCCTAGCCTTCCCGACCGCAGACAGTCTCTACTGACACCGGTGTAGAAACACACCCCTCGGAATAATGACACGAGTGTGAAGGGCTATGTTGAGGACACTAATTCATAAATACAATCCCTAATACTATGGAGGAGTGGAGAGGAATTCACATTTTTTTGTGGACTTTTCCTGGGTTTATTCTTTTTGGCTCCTGACTCATCTGGAAGCGATCCCTCACCAAAAACCCAAACCATATGACATCCACTGGACTCACTACACGGTGAATTTTAGGATGGTGTTATGCAGACAGTGGTGATGCAAATACCCCGAGCTCATGTTGCGATAATCACCCTGGAAAAACACAAATCCTTTGTATCAAACAAGTGAGCCGGACTCCGGGTAACAAGACACACAAAGTTGGTCTTGAAGTTGGAGCCATGCAGTTGCAAAGAAAAAAGAAGAAAGCAAAACGAATTAGCCCACAATTATAGAGATAAACAACGCGGCTAAATCAGAGTAATCACACTGAAGGCAAAACAGACAACAAAATGAACAAATCTACAATAGACAACTTGCAGCAACACACACACACACACACACACACACACACACACACACACACACACACACACAGAAACACTTTCCGCGCGGCGCTTAGTGCTCTCATTTCTCTAATTAAATGGTCATGAAGAGGGCCATTATTGTGCAGATTGGGTTTGTGTGGAAACCAGACTGGCCCCAGCTTCCCCTGTCTATATGATTAGATGGAAAAAAGACTTTAAGAAGATAATGACAGAACAACTCGCAGGGCTCACGAGGACGTGGGCGAACCAGTTTAAATGATATTGAGGAAAGAACGGACTCGCGGCAGTTAATATGTTGACAATTTCACTCTCTCACTTGTCTTAGTTATCGTTCCCAAAATTAAATACAGACATTCCCATTCAGTAATACACAGGGTCTGATGTTAAATTCCTTGTGCTGATTATAAGGGGGCAAACTACAGAAGAGCTTGGCACGCTTGTTCCTACTTTTAAGGAGAGGAGATGAGACTATGCCCTCATAAATGTCCATAAATCTGGTCCCAGGTGGCTTCATTAGCCACCGGACTGCTACAAAATACAGTCTGATAAAAGACGAGTGAGCACCATGAAACTGTCAGGTACAGAGTCAATGAAATCAAAATGGATTCAGAGAAATATGACTCGCACACTAAGCTGAATACGTCGAAACGTTTATATGTGAGCATGGTTGGCATTTCGACTACACAGTCCTCATCAGAACCAACGACGCTCCTAATGGTTGGTGCTCTCGATGGTACCAAGCTGTGATAACGATTGAGAATGCCAGTGTAAGTATTTCACTGGGGTTTTCCAGCGGACACCTCCCTTCCCAGATGTTTCATTGATGTCATGGGCCTAATTCCAAATTCCATTTTTATTCCAAATAAAAGAAGATGTGCACTTATCTAATTCCTTAAAAAAAAAGATTTAGAGACTGGGATTGCTTGAAACAGAAATAAAAATCTAGGCATGATAGTCATTTTTACAGAATTGATCCTACCAGTGAGTGACAAGTGACAAGGTTGACCATCTCTCCATGTCCTGTTTGGCCTTATTAAGCACCGTTTTAAAGCTATTGCCCAACAGATCCCTGTACTTGTAAGGGACACAAACACCCAAGTAAGTAAAGCTGTTCTTATTAATGGGGAAAGGGAAATTCTGGAACAACATTTGACATGCTTTATCATTTATGGAGAATAGAATGCTTTTAGTTGCATTCAGCTTATATCCTGACAACCGCCCGAATTAGGTGATGAGGTCTAGACTCTAGAGCAACCAGTATAGTAGTATAGAATCCGAGAGAAAAAGGAGGAAATCATCTGCTTAAAGTGATACTTTATGCAACTGCCCCCCCCCTTTGCACTCCAACTAGTCTAGCGGTCTCTCTTATCATTATTGCCAGGGTTTCGATGGCGACATCAAATATCTGGGAGCTCAGGGGACACCCTTATCTTGTCCCAGGGAAAATAGTTATCTTATTTGTACCCACTTAGCACAGTTATCAGACCTATTTCACTTATGTTTTCTTTTAGCCAGAAATAGTTGGCGACGTGTAGCTGCACTCCTGCTGCACAGCCACGTTAACAACAGTGGTGGGATCCTAAAACCAGAGCGTTTGTGGTGAATCTCAGTGCTCACCATCTGCACAAAAACAGCTGGATGGCAGGATCACAAGAGAAGCTGTAAATACACGACTACTAATCCATTTTTTTAACCACTACGGCATCTAAACAGAATGAACATGTCACCTATCCACTTGTGGTTTCTGTACATGCTTAGTGCCATAGGCGGTGCGCCCTATACACTGAATACGCAACTGTGTAGGGCCCCGCGAATCCTTTTTTTTTAAAAACATATATATAAAGAAGGTTGCTGGGGGACATAAAGCCAATCAATGGCTCTGACCTGGTACAAGGGCCCCCCCCCCTCAATGGATAGATCATGTCAGTGGGTGGATCTGATTGGCGCAGGTGCTGCAGCAACTTTCCAGCCAAATCGTTATGCTGCTGAAGTACGATGTGATGGTTAAAAAAAATGACACGATAGTGCCTCCAATATGCAAGTATTCCTCCGGCGCTGCCAACGAAAAATGAAGAAAATGAAGACAGAGGGCAGAAGTCAGGATTCAGGTATGTGTCATGGAGTCATTCATTGCAAATGAAGGAATTATTCTTCGGCAAATCACAGGTGAATATTAGCCAATTCTGTTCAGAAGCAACTAAGCTACTACTGACAGATGGTGAACCTTAGGCTAACTTGTCTTGATGCATTCTCAATAATCCAGGTAAGAAAATCAAAGAGGGTTGAATCAGTTCATCTGGATACGACGTTTATTGACACATATGTTTCACCACTCAACTGACATCTTCAGTCTAAAGTGACTGCAGCTGTCCCCGCCCTTATAACCAATACAGCACAATACAGTTGCATAAACGACCGAAACCAACAACCAGTTTCATATGTCAGTATGGGTGTGACCATTAACTAGAGCTCCAAAGGCCATGTGTACTATGCACAGAGGACTAGGGAATGTTGCAATCACAGCATTGCAAGATGGCGACAGATGTACTCTGCAGGAGGGGGCCAAGAGTACATCTGTCATCATCTTACAATGCTGTGATTGCAACATTCCCTAGTCCTCTGTACTCATGGCCTTTGAAACACTAATTAATAGTCACACCCATATTTACATATGAAACTGGTTGTTGGTTTTGGTCGTTATGCAACTGTATTGGTTATAAGGGTGGGGACACCTGCAGTCAGTTTAGACTGAAGATGTCATTTAGTTACACGATGAAAAGTATCTGTCAATAAATGTTGTATCCAGATGAACTGATTCAACTTTCTTTGACTTAAGCTGACTCATGTGTCTACAAGCATGTACGAGGTCAGTCAGGGTAGCTATCTTAATTATTCTAGTGCATTTGTTTAGCAGACGTTAGGGTTCAGGTATGTGTCATGGATTCATTCATTGCACATTTAGGAATTGATACAGATATTCTTGGCAACTCACAGGTGAATACTCTCACTGTGTCTTTGTCTGTCTGTCTGTCTGTCTGTCTGTTTCTCTCTCTCTCTCTCTCTCTCTCTCTCTCTCTCTCTCTCTCTCTCTCGCTCTCTCACTCTCTCTCACACACACACACACACACAGTCAAATGGAAAAATACTGAGCTTTACAGCTCTAGGGAAATCAAAGATTTCCAAGTTTTAAAGATGAAAGTTCCCAGCATTTGATTTTTTAAACATGTTTTGAAGCATTTTATTTTCCTCATCTCATCTTTTGCCCAGTCTTATTTTTGGCCATAGAAGTTGTAAATTGTGTTGTGGATTTAATTTTGACACTATAGCAATCTGACAGTCATCATCAGACAGTCACAGTGGCGCAACATGTTGTGCAGCTCCTGTTCTGCCACTTGCTGAGCCGACAGCACCGTAGCTAATCTAGCTAGCTAATCTGTTTTTATAGTTTGTCACATTTGGCCACATGTTTCTCATATATTGGTTATTTACAGGATATTGTCATGGGTAGTTGAGAGTCCATTGAGCATAATTAAATCCCTCCAGTCATTCTGGCAGTTCCACTTAAAAGACATTGGAGACCTATTTTCTATTGCCCCGGAAAATATTTTGTTTGTGCACTCAAGACAACTGGTAAATCATCTTACTGGAGGAATTACTGATAACATCTGTGTATAACAATGTTAGCTTCTCTCATGTTGTCGGTGTATATACCCCTTCGCACCTTAAATCAACAGTATTCATTTTTCCACGCGTCGACTGAGCTTTGTTGTCATTTTAGATGATTTTGAATTGCACGACTGCCGTTGAGTTTGGCTGGCTCGTTGTTTTTCTGCCAACATGCCTGTCGTCAAGAGATGCATCACCCTCATTTTTTGTTGACAGTTTAGAAAGACTTTGTGCCTTGAGGATGTTGCTGGGACATCTGATTTAAGGTCTTAGGTCATAATTCTTAATGAACATCTATTGAATGAGGGCATGTTGACTGCAAATGTGTGATACAAGGATTATGCCCACTTTATAGACTGCAGGAATGTTCTTGCCACATTGATGTAGTACAATATCAAAGGGTTGTAATGTAGTCCTCATAAAGCAAATCGTTTTATAAGGTTATGGTGATGGCGGCGCGAATTCACATTTGCGGTGGCCTCACCCAGTACCGACTATGCAGTGTCTTTGTCCACATCTGCGTTGAAGTTTTGTCTTCGTTTGTTGGCTGGGAGAGCTGGCGCTGGATCGGCTGGGAGAGCTTGGTCTGCTGCGTCCTGTGGGCCCAGGGACCACGGTCCTGCCTGGAGCTGCGAACGTGGAGGTAACACCGAGGGCGGTCTGACAGGATGCAGACGCGGGGAAGGCTAAGCTAACTGCTAGCCCATGCAGACCGGCAGTTCCGACAGTCATCCTGGCTGGCATTTGTTCTCTTGGACAGTGATTATTTATTTATTTATTTATTTATTTTTAGTTTGGATAGATGTGTTAGTTTGGATTTAAGCGTTAGTTTGGATGTGTGTGTTAGTTTGGCTATATGTGTTAGTTTGGATATATGTGTTAATTTGGATGTGTGTGTTAGTTTGGATTTAAATGTTAGTTTGGATATGTGTGTTAGTTTGAATATGTGTGTTAGTTTGGATGTGTGTGTTAGTTTGGATGTGTGTGTTAGTTTGGATATATGTGTTAGTTTGGATGTGTGTGTTAGTTTGGATGTGTGTGTTAGTTTGGATATATGTGTTAGTTTGGATGTGTGTGTTAGTTTGGATATGTGTGTTAGTTTGAATATGTGTGTTAGTTTGGATGTGTGTGTTAGTTTGGATGTGTGTGTTAGTTTGGATGTGTGTGTTAGTTTGGATATATGTGTTAGTTTGGATGTGTGTGTTAGTTTGGATATGTGTGTTAGTTTGAATATGTGTGTTAGTTTGGATGTGTGTGTTAGTTTGGATGTGTGTGTTAGTTTGGATGTGTGTGTTAGTTTGAATATGTGTGTTAGTTTGGATGTGTGTGTTAGTTTGGATGTGTGTGTTAGTTTGAATATATGTGTTAGTTTGGATGTGTGTGTTAGTTTGGATGTGTGTGTTAGTTTGGATACATATATGTGTTAGTTTGGATGTGTGTGTTAGTTTGGATATATGTGTTAGTTTGGATGTGTGTTAGTTTGGATATATGTGTTAGTTTGGATGTGTGTGTTAGTTTGGATGTGTGTGTTAATTTGGATGTGTGTGTTAGTTAGGATATATGTGTTCTTGTAGTTTTTGGACATGTGTTTTTGTCTTTGTGTTGCACTGCTGTGGGCTGGGGGAAGCGATATTTTTGTTTGACGAATAAATGACGAATGAAGTGTCCCTGCTTCCTGATTTATTGCAGAGTTCTCTACGGCTCCAGGCAAAGTAAGGGGGGCCCCTAAACAAAATCTTGCCAAGGGCCCCCAGTTGTCTAGAGCCGGGCCTACTTAGTGGTGCTGGATGCGTACAGGCCTCCCCAGTCGCTACCATCCATCCGTTACTGTAAACACGACCTGCTTCCCTTTACTAAACCAATTCGTCTTCATCCACAGCCGCTGACAAGCCCTCACATATTTGCGAGAGTGACTCGACAAACACAGCAGCAGAATTTATCGTCACGTTTCCAGCGAAAGGGAGCGTTTGTCAAGGCGCAACAGATCTGGACACTCATACGGCGACCGAGGAGCCAGTCGATGAAATGTCGACGCGCCCCTCCGCACAGCGCCACGTTAGGCTCCAGGCTGCCTCGCCTCCCGGGAAGGCCGGACACCTGCGGGGATGTCGGCTTCGTCAGAATTTGTTGTGCCTTTGTTGACCAAAACATTGACTAATTTCTCGCCGGGGAAGAGGAGCGTTTGCGCTGCAACAACCCTTGTCCCTCGTCGCAGAGAGGCAAGATTTATTTCCCAGTTTCCTCCACAGCCCGGCTTGAGCGGTCCAGCTCTTGACCTCTTGCTTGCTCCTCCATCACGGCAGGACCTTGTTTTTCCTCTTCGACTCCCGGCACTGGAAGCTGCCACTTGAGGAGGCGGCGGCGGCGGCGGGGGGGGGGGGTTGCAGGGACAATATGGAACAACACAGATTAATAGGACACGAGGAGCACTTTACCCTTTGCCACACGTTATCTAGAAGCGATGGGGTTTTCCTTTCTCTCCCCGATAAGGCGGCACATCCACACATGTTGGATTTGCATGTGAAATAGAAACTTGACTTGGGGATTGCTATTACACCACCCTCGTGCGGGTGGCTTGGCAGATGAACAGATGAACAGTCTCCGTGCAGTGAAAGAATTGATCCATGTGTAAGCGGTGCAAAAAAAAAAACAAAAAACCCCACTACTTGCTGTCGTCATCGCCCTCGCAGGTTACCATAGCAGCGCTTCCTTTTTGAACGCCTTGAATAACGCTGCAGACGACAAAGACAGTCAGCAGATGGAAGCTGCGTGACCAGCGAAGGTGGGTCGATATTGGTTTTAAATGACATCCACACACACACACACACACACACACACACACACACACACACACACACACACACACACACACACACACACACACACACACACACACACACCATGTCTCCCTATATTTGTGGGGACCCCTCATCGACTACATTAATTCCCTAGCCCTTAAACCTAACCTTAGGGCGGCATGGCTCAGGAGGTAGAGCAGGTCGTCTAGTAATCGAAAGGTCACTGGTTTGATCCCCGGCTCCTCCAGAGTGTGTTGAAGTGTTCTTGAGCAAATGTCCCCTAATTATGTAGCATGTAGTCCCCATTAAGATAGAAAAACGTGGAACACAAACACATATAGTCACAAATCTATACTTGTGGGGCCCCCTCATTGACTACATTCATTTCCTAGCCCCTAACCTTACCCATGCAAACTACATGCCTAACCCTAACCCTAAAACCAAGTCCTAACCCTAAAATAGACCCTTTTACTTGTGGGGCCCCATAAAATGGCCCCACAGGGTAGGTGGTTTCTGGTTTTTCTAGCCTAATGGGGACCAACTAGGATAGAAAAACATGGTACACACACCCCACACACACACACACACACACGCACACACCATCATCATCATCATCGGTGGTCACTCGGGGTCGAGTATGACTGTCCTCCCTCTGGGCCCCTCTGGGTCCCTCTGGGTCCTCAGGTGGGTCTAGAGGCCGATCCTGGAGCCACACAATGGGAGGACGCCTGCGCGTGACAGCTTTCTACGTGGAGAGGCTGATGCGTCTGCAGCCACCACACGGTGCTTGGCAGGGGGTGGCCAGAGTCCAACGGCATGGAGAACCAAGACGACTGGGGACCACCCTCTGCTGCAGCCTTCATCCACCTTCACTGCCGCTGTGACCTGGAGACATCTCCCGCCAGTTCTGCCGTTGTGGGGTTTGTTGGGTCGCGCTTTGTCTGGAGCCTCCCCCTTGACCCGTCCACCTGGGGGGACTCTGCCAGGAGCCAAGCTCCAGACGGCTCAGCTCTTGGGATCACCGGTACATGCAAGCTTCTCCACCACGGCAAGGTGGCGATCCGAGGGGAGACACACAAGATTACATTTGCGGATGTGCTCGAAGGTAAAGAGGTCTTCCTGAAGCCGCAGAGGAAGAGAAGAGAAGCAGAGCTGCCGTCGACTGTCTGCAGGTTATGGAGAAAACTGAGACACTCTCGTGCTTCCGATTCCTGGCTGGAATAAGTTACCCGTACATATCCGCTCTCTGTCATCATCACACTTATTTGAAAACGTTTTGTTTTCTCATCTTAAAAGAAATCCCTTGTGTTGTCAGTGACGCCGTCACTGTTCCCGCCTTCCTTCCTTCATTTACAGATTGACCACTTTTCTTTCAACTGTATCAAGTTTAAGATTGCGACTCTTTTTATTTATCTTTTTGCTGTTTAGCTTGTTGTTTGTTTTGTCGTTGTTGTGTTGTATAGATATGGTTGTATCTTGTACCGTTGTGTTTTCTGCTTGTCTTGTGAGGTGTTTGTTTGGAAACAAGCGGATACATCTCGACAGGCTTTATCCTGATACAATAACTTGCTGAGTGGAAACATTGTAACAAGACGACGTTTTAAAGTGAACTTTTACAACAGCGGGAGAGTGCGTCGTCGGTGACCCGGCATGCCTTGTTTCATCACATGTTTCAGTCAGCCGACTAATTCGAGACCAAGAAGTACCTGTGAACAGTTGTAAACATACGGTAAATGTTCAAGTTTATTTTCTTGTCTGCGAGCTGATGCACTTATCAGATTGGCGGAGCCACGGCTCCACTCACTACTCCCCAACGCTCTCTCTTACCGCCGGAGCTGATCGTTTCTCAGTCTGCTGATCTGATTATGACCTATTCCAAACAGACACACCGATCAGCCAAAACATTAAAACCCCCTGCCTAATATTGTGTAGGTCCCCCTCGTGCCGCCAAAACAGCCCTGACCCATGGAGGCATGGCCTCCACAAGACCTCTGGAGGTGTCCTCTGGTATCTGGCACCGAGGCGTTAGCAGCAGATCCTTTAAGTCCTGTAAGTTGTGAGGTGGGACCTCCATGGATCGGACTTGTTTTTCCGGCACATCCCACAGCAGATGCTGGATCTGATTGAGATCTGGGGAAGTTGGAGGCCCAAGGCAACACCGTGAACTCTTTGTCATGTTCCTCAAACCATTCCTGAACAAATTTTGCAGTGTGGCCGGGCGCATTATCCTGCTGAAAGAGGCCGCTGCCATCAGGGCATACCGTTACCATGAAGGGGTGTACTTGGTCTGTAACAAAGCTTAGGTAGGCAGTATGTGTCAAATGTGTCAAACACGAATGCCAGGACCCACGGTTTCCCAGCAGAACCTTCCCAGAGACTCACACTGCCTCCGCCGGCTCGCCTTCTTCCCATAGTGCATCCTGGTACCATCTCCTCCCCAGGTAAACGGCCCACAGACCCCGGCCATCCTCACGATGTAAAAGAAAACATGATTCACCAGACCAGGCCACCTTCTGCCACTGCTCCGTGGTCCAGTTCTGACACTCACGTGCCCATTGTAGGAGCTTTTGGGGGTAGACAGGGGTCATCATGGGCCCTCCGACCGGTCTGCAGCTACACAGCCCCATACGCAGCAAGCTGCGATCCGCTGTGTGTCCTGACTGACACCTGTCTATCATAGCCTGCATCAACTTTATCAGCAGTTTGAGCTACGGTAGCTCTTCTGTGGGACGTAAGGAGATGATGTCATTCACTTCACCTGTCAGTGGTTTTAATGTTTTGGCTGATCGGTGTATATGCACGTGAGTAATACTAGCTCTACTGTAGGTGGGGAACCTCCCAGGTGTTCGTACCCCGTTCAGAGAGCGTGGCCAGGCTCTCTTACAGCCGCTGGGCCTCCTCCTCGACACCACGTGCCTTCACTTCCCAGCGTGAGGCCTTGGCAGACACCCATGTCTCCGTGCTCTGCCTGGCAACAGACCCACTTTACCCTCACCCCTTTCCCTCCCAGTCAGGATTTAAAACGTCCAGGAAAACCTTCCTCTGCACTTTCCTTACTCCTACTCACCTATATCACTCTGTATAACGCCGGCACCTGACCCAGTATAGCCATATGCATCCATACAGCCGTCTGGCTGGCTGGTAGGGGCCTGTTGCGTGCCAGATGTGGGGGAGTCGAGAGGATGCAGGTGTGTCCTGTGTCTTTGGCCATCGAGGCGTTAGTGGTGATATCATATTCTGTGTAATGTGGGTCTAACAACACTGACAAACACCGTGGACGTGCGTGAATAACGTGATAGCAACCCGTTCCTCCGAGAACTATGCCTTGTTGCTCTGGAAGTGTTTACCCCATTGTATTCAGCTCAAGCTCATTGTGTTGAGTTCCACATTCAGCATTAATAAGATGCAGCAGCTGGATTTTTTTTTTCTTTTGTGGTAACAGCAAGCATGATTGGTTTTTTTTTTTGGTTTTTTTTTTTTGGTTGCAATCTACTCACGCCTATCCATGTTAGCGTTCTCCTAAAATGCTCTTGTCCAATCAGTCTGGCAATATTCACACATGTCTATTAGTGTTTAAATAGACTGCCACCACCAATTGCTGTTCGGATTTCATCGGCCATTGCTTCTGTTGATATTTTTATTCATGAACTAGTCGGACTGGAGGAAATTGCCTCTGCTTCTTCGCTGAATTGTAACGACATCCATGAATTCGCAGCTCCAGTTGCTCCAAAGGAAGGTGGGGGTCCAATCAAATGATAAAATTCAAGCTGACGGGGCTGTTTCACGATGATTCCCCTCATCTTAAATTGATCAACAAAATCATGAACAGGAACTTTTCAGCTGATCCTAGTGTAGCGCACTGGAACATGCATAAACCCGTCCATCTTGTTACCCGAGTCCGGCAACGTCGCCAAACGCAGGTTTATTTTCATCGCTTGTAATACCCGACCATGTCCGGGGACAGAAGATTAAAAAAGAAAAGCCTCGTCATACGCTGATTGTTTGTAGATGCAGCCAGAAACCAGGACTCGTGTTGTTTTGTGAGCCATATGGCTGTGTTTAGGGGTTAGTAGGCCTCAGTAATAGGGAGGAATATCTGCATGCATGTGTGTGTGTGTGTGTGTGTGTGTGTGTGTGTGTGTGTGTGTGTGTGTGTGTGTGTGTGTGGGTTTCATGTAATATAAATAGCTGATACCTCATCCTCCCAACCTTTAGCTGACCTTACGGCTCTCTGTGTGTTGCTCAAAAGCCTTTATCAAAGCAAAGAGCAAGGGGCATTATCGTCTCTTCGCCAGATCTCTCAATAGACGACCCTTTGTGCTGGATCCAGTGCAGCGCCGGCTGACAGTATTCTGTCAATACCCGCTTCAGGAGATCATGTTCGGGCGCTTTTGTTTCATGTGGACCCAATAAACAAGGCCCGACCTCTGGCGCCCTCTTGTGGACGGTAAAATATTTGCCTGGTTTGCTTTATGAGGGAAAAGGGTCTATGTTAGGGTTAGGACTCGGTTTTACGGCTAAGGTTAAAATTAGGATTAGGTTAAGGTTAGGGTAAGGGTTAAGGTTAGGCATGTATTTATGATGGTTAAGGTTAGGGTTAAGGGCTAGGGAATGAATGTAGTCAGTGAGGGGTCCCCACAAGTATAGGGTGCCACGGTGTGTGTGTGTGTGTGTGTGAGTTGCCCTGTGCATGCATGTGGACGAGTGCTCGTGCAGATGTGCGTTTATTCTTGCCGCGTTACACAAGATGACACCGGCAGTCAGTTTACATTATGCCATTTAATAGCAGTACCCCAAAGGTGGATGGTTATCATAACAGCAGTATCTTAGCAACTCCAAAACTCAGCAGGCATCAGTCAAGTGAGAATTATTGAGGCTCAGCTCTGCTTGAGATCTGGCCTGCAAATCTACTCTAAGAACAGGAAACGGGGCTGAACTCAGCGGTCAGCCGAAGTCAAGGTAAATACTGTACACACATCGTATCAACGTCGTCGTCGACCAAATTAAAACCAACCAAGAAGGACGAAAGGAAGGTAAACGAAGGAGGAAAGAGAAACGAATCTCACGCGTCAATCACGGTCCACAGTCTTTCGAGAGGAAACGACTCAGCCCCCCCCCCCCGAACAACACACCGATCACTGTCAAGGTAATTATTCACAATATTTACACACATTTACATCACAGCTCCTCGTTCCACAACGGATAAAAAGGAAAGTTCTTGTGCTTTTCCTCGTTACTGCACAGTAGTATGACTATGGACAAATGGGATGGGTACATACATTCACTCGGTCAGGATGCACAGTCAGTAGACGTCAGAGCGAGATACCATCACACCATCAGGACCGACACGGTATATAAACAGTGTTTCAGCCGTTCTCTATTTGAGGGTCTGCCTGTGAACCACTTGCCAACCGAGAGCATACACCACGCCAGCTACTCTCCCACCAACGCCATTGCTTCAAGTGTTGGGACCGGTGAATAAATTACACAGCCGCACGAGGTGTGAGAAAGGGGCCGTGTTCACACGTATTTAAAAGACACAGGGGGGCCTCTCTGCAGCGGCGTTCCGAAGTGGTTTGCAAACAGACCCTCAAATATTGCGACTTGCATTCACGGGGATGGAGCCTAATCACTTTCGACGGTTATCACCAAAATACAGCACGAATCGAGCGAAACATTCAGCATGTAAAAGTGAAAATGTCACAATTTAAACACTTTCAGTACAAACCCAGTGGGTGATGAAGCATTCACCATCATCATCACCATCATCATCATCATCGTCATGTAAGTACACTGAAGACTCGAAATGATCTTTATGGCACTTAAAATGAGGTGGTTGTTCGTTTGCTTTTTGCTTCGGCCATCGGGCAACAGTATATTATATTCAAAATTCGAGTTTGGCACATACAGACGGTAAAAAGGCATTGTTAGTTAGCATTAGTCCTATTTTTTTCGTCTAACCCTGTCCTCTTTTCAAGTTTTCCCTTTTCACTTCCTTCCTCTCTACTGTTGCTCTCTCTCTCTCTCTCTCTCTCTCTCTCTCTCTCTCTCTCTCTCTCTCTCTCTCTCTCTCTCTCTCTCTCTCTCTCTCTCTCTCTCTCTCTCTCTCTCTCTCTCTCTCTCTCTCTCTCTCTCTCTCTTTATATATATATGGCTTCCAGCTCTCTCCTATCCTTCAGCTGCACACTAAAACCTCGTTGTGTTGATCTTAACGGTCACAATGTTGTGGCGTCGGACACCTTGATGGGCTAAATATATGGTCCCGTTTGGTTTGTGGGAACATTTCCACTACCCCACTTGGTTCTGAGTCAAACGTGGGGGTTTCAATCACCCCCACTGTAAGAGTCACTTTGCACCATATCGCCGCTTTGGGACCTTAACCCACCGAGAGGCTGTGGGGGGGAGGGGGAGGGGGGAGAATCACTCATCTGTATATAAGGCAGTGTTTATATGCAAATGTGTGTTTATGCATGAGGGTAAGTGTGTGCGCGTATGTGTTTGTGTGTGCACGCATGTGTAAAATCTGCAGAAAGTGCGGATAAACCCTAAGGTGACTGCTAATAGGGTAATACATTTAACTCTTTATTGCCACACTCTCAGCACACCCTTCCTTCCCCCTGTGCCCCCCCCCTCCCTCCCTCCATCTCGCCCAACTCTCAGGTGCAGTCTCTCCAGAGCTCCGTGTGTAACTGTTCTGTATAAGAGCACATGGACGGGAAGGGGACGAGGCACTGGAGACGAGCGAGTGGAGGAGTGGACGTATGGGGTGGCAGCATGTCATTAACAGAGAGCGTGCAGCGGGCAGAAATAGTGCTGACATTTCAGCAGCGCACTCTTCTCTGCGGGGGGAACGTGAGTTATGGACTCGTTCCCCCCCAACGAGACAGGTTAGAACTCCTGGCGTGCACGTCCCGTCTCTGATGTACGTGTAATCAATGCTCACCGTCACCTGTGCAAATATGGCTGTCTTTCTTTGTGCGTGTATCGGGTGTGTGTGTAGGGGGGGGAGAGAGAGAGAGAGAGAGAGAGAGATTATGTGCTTGCATATGTGTGTGTCTGTATGTGTGTGTGTGCTATCCCAACTCATCGGCAACTACTTCCACTGTACACAAGCACACTAAGAGACACACACACACACACACACACACACACACACACACACACACACACACACACACACACCTCTTCCCCTATAAGGTTTCTCCTCACGTTTACAGGCAGATTGGATCCAGTCGCTGGCCTTGTTAAGCCGACTGGCCACCAGCAGTTCAGTACGCAAGTCTCTATGTACAGTGTTAACTTATATTTCCGATGCTTGGTTGCCACTCAGACCAGCGTGTCTGTCTAGTGGACAAGCCATGTGTCTCCGTTTAGTACATGTTTTCCTCAATGGAAAAAAAAAAAAAAGAAAAAAAAACATTCTTCTGTACAGGAGTATTTAACTGGTTCTGCAGCCAGAGTCTGTCTTTGTCCGGCCCACTGCACACGGGAGGCGGTCTCTTTTGTGCCACGTCCCTCTCTTTGTCTCCATCACCATCTCCTTTTTTAATCTTCCCTCCATCCTACTTTCTTTTCTCTCCATCCTGTCATCTCCTTCTTCTTGTCGTCTCAGAGTAGCAGGAGGTGGGGGCAGGGGGGGGGGAGAGCAACCCTGCAATGCAGTCACAGCAACAACCTCAGTCTCTCCGACCAATTAGCATGAGGCGAGATATGAGTGGCAGACCGGGCAGCCAATCATATAACGGGAGACCTATCACAGGGCTGGAGGGGAGGCAGCCTGAGAGACTTGGCTTGAGAGGAGATCAGAGTGAAAGAATGACAATGAAATAACAGAGAGGAGGGAGGGAGAGAAGGAGCAAGAGGAGGAATATGCAGAGAAGGAAAAGGGAAGAGAGAGAGACTGATATCTATAGAAGTAAGACAACAAGAACTATGGGCCGGGTGAAACTCCAATCCACACCCCTCCTCCTTTCCTGATCTCTCATTGGCCGGTCTGAGTCCTCTCACTGCAGCTCTTCTTACTCATAAGCTGGCTGAGATCCACAAGCTCCCCTAGCTCCCCTCTCCCAAGCGCCCCCCTCAGGAGAGCCCTACCCAGCCCGGGGGTGTGTTGCTGGGCCACGTACGGCTGGCCACTGGGAGCCGGCATGGAGGCCGGAGTAGGCAGAGGGACGGGGACCATGCCATGGCTGCTGAGAATATATCCTTCTTGGGCCGGCCAACGCAGAGGCAGGGGCTCCCCATACTCCACGGGGGCGCTGGGAGCCGAGACCACCCTCCGACGTTCCGGCGAGTCCTGGGGGGTGATGGGGTAAACATACTCTCCTGCAGACTTCCTCAGGGGCACTTTGGGGGTCCCCCTCCCACCTTTCTCTTGTTTGCTCAGGCAGACGTAGTGCTGGCGAGGTGTATCATTCCCACGGCTCTCACCCCCATGCCTCCCCCCGCCTCCTTGCTGGAAAAGTCTGGTGGTCAGATAGACAGAGGGAGGGATGCGGCAGGGGGAGCCCAGTCCCACGGAGCCTCCACCCAGGTAAGTCTGGCTGGTGTCCCACCCCCCAGAGTTGGAGTCCGACAGGCGTAGCCCGCGGCGTTTCTGCTGGGGCGTGTGCTCTGGAGTGGGCAGGAAGCCGGGGTCCAGCTCGCCCGACTTCACCCAGCCATTGGGCATGACGAACAAGGTCTCCCCACCGCCCTGGGAGCAGGAGCGGTCTCCTCCAACCTGCCTTGTCACGCTGAGCACAGAGCCTCCCATCCCACCGCCGTTACTCAGCAGGCCCCTCTCGCGCCGCTGGATGGAGGACTGTGGGGTGCTGCCGTGACGACGGTTGGCGGGCTTGTGGGCCATGATCCAGCAGACAGCAAGGCCAGAGAGCGCCGCCCCAATGGTGAAGGCTGAGACTGCAGATGCCACCAGCAGGTTGAGGGAGACTAAGCTCTCAGGCTCAATCAGCAGACTTTGCTGAAGGATTCCTAAAGATATAGAAACAGTATTATGTAGAGGGATAATAGATGGGTACATGGGTACATCTGTTCACATTATTCTGTCCAAAATAACGACAATTATATCATAGCACATAGGGTTGCAGTACTCGATCATGGACTCGGTCTCGAGTTCACATTCTTCGACTTCCCAGCATGATGACTCGGATTTAACTCGGTCTCAGACAGTGCTGAGTTAGGAGGATTCTTCAAGACCGGTCGAGTACAAGACTTTAATTTACTTTTCTTTTCTTTTTTGAAGTGAATATCTAACTCCTGGTGAGGATATTAATGAAGTGCAATCCAATCTAATTTATTTTCTATCATTATTAAATTGGGTTTCAGAAATATTGGAAAACTGGAATCTAAAACATTTTTCACTTGGTGGAGGTAAAAAAAAAAAGCCTAAATAAATATTATAGAGGAGTATAATTTTGACTTTTACTAGGACGGTAGGCCACTACAGTTACAGTCATGGTGTTTAATTGCTCTTGCACTGTCCTGGTGTCAGTCTTTAAGTAAGCTTTGGCCCATTGGTCTTGAGTTGGACTCGCCACCTCGTAAAGTGTTAGACTTGGCTCAGACCATCTCTCCTAAAGATCTGGTCTGGACTTAGCTGGCGTTGACTACAAGGCTACCAGCACTTTTCTTTGGTAGTCTGAGAAAGGAACAGATCATCATAAATCAATATCTGAAATAAAATTCACATTATTTGTTCATTTGTTCATGATGTTGCTACATTTCACATCCTGTTATATGCTACGATGTTGTGTAATAAAAGATTATCTTGTAGGATGATTAGGTTTAAAAGGGTCCCCTCTCCAGTCTGGCCTTGGGGCTCTCCAGGCTCAATGAAGCCTGCACTTGTCATCAGCACAACTCAAACTGCAACAGCTGACTCGTCTTTCCTCTCCTTTCCTCTCGTCTGCAATCCCAACAGTTTCCTACTCCACGGCCAGGCCGGCGAGTCTCTGTACGCAGCATTACCATTACCTCAGTGTTTCCACCCAGCCATAATCACTCCCATCTGCAGACACAGCAACACATGCCTCTCTCTGGCTCTGCCTCCCCGGTACTTTCACCACTCGGGTCACAGTCTGTCAGCTCTGCAGCGGCGTGTCGCTGGCTGCCAGAGCAATCGGTTTCTCAGACCGGGACAGAATATGGGGGGGGGGGCGTACAGTATATCAGTGTGAAACAGATGCGATCTAAAGAGGGCTTGGGATGCTTTCGTCTCGTAGAAACGCTGATCCGAAAAACAAACTTTTTTTCTTTTTTGATCATTGTGAAGCTGGGCCAAAACGGAAAAGTTGAGAGAGAGAAGTTGCTGGAGAGTGAATGACTTTGGGACTCTGGGATCCGCTTTAAGCTGGCTTCATTTAGAGCCCCCCCCCACCCCCAACAGTTTTCAGAGGCCCTCTTTTCAGGAACTGCTGTCCTGACATTTCAGTCTCAGATCTCAGCAAAACTGACGTCAGTGCTTGATGCTAAACTCTTCCCGGCTAGCTTACAAGCTAGTCTCGGCCGTTCCCTTGCCAGATGTTCAGCTTTGAGAGAACAAAGACTTGGCTGTGCAAGAATGATGTCCCTGTCCTGCGGTCTTGTATTGTCTCCATTACCTCCTTCACACGCTCTCTAATTAAACCGCCTCACGCTGAGAGCCCGCTGACCTTAGGGGAGTAAGGGGGACACCGAAATCCCCTTTCCTCCCCACCCGCTCAGTTGTTTACATCCATGTCAATTAAATTCAACCCTCTGCTAGTGATTAAACAACGGGCTCGAGAGGAAACCCCATTTCACACCAGATTTTTCACAGCAATCTCTGCTAAATAATAGAATATGTGATTAATATATATTTGGCAGACTTTAGAGAGATGCTTTAGGACAAAATGTTCTAAGAGAGGGAGACAGGTAGAGTGGGAGACTCGGCCACTAGGTGGAGACTGTTTGGAGTGTGGCGTGTGCCAGGCCAAGCAGCATCTACCGTATGTCCTCCTGCTGCAACTCACCATCACAGTCCCCTAAATGGGAAGTGGTGTTTCCGTACTCCACGTCTTGTTGAAACGGCAACCTGCGGTAAGACACAGACAACAGGTTAGATCCTGGGTGACAGAGGGCAGCCAGAACTGCCGGTATTTCTTCCACAACACCTCGTGAAAATGAACAGAAACCTACAATGTCTCACAAGTAGGACAGAGCCGCAGCGCATGTCTTCATGCAATCTCAGTTTGTAAAGAAAACGTCCGATTGCATTGATACACGGAAAACCTGAATTATCCCTGCAATGGCTTGAAATCGGTCACCTCTGTAAGAAAAAAATAATAATCCCAAAACAACCCAAAACCCTGAAATTTTCATTGTGAAGATGATCGCGTCGCAATAATTTACACAAATAAGGGAACAAATTGATGTTTATATGGCATTTATAAACCTTACGTTTGCTACGCCTGCTCATTTCATGCCGATGACGTGTGAATTTCCCATCCAAATCTCAAGCAACTTCTGCAAGGCTTAAAAACAATCCAAACTAAAACACAAAAATCCTGTTTCTGATTAAATAAAGAAAGGCTTTTCCCCCGGGAATGCACGCGGCGGCTTCGCTTCAGCCCTCATCTTGATCGCCAAGTTAACTTACAGATTTTTGTGCTGTTTAAACACAGGGGCACTAGCGCGCTGCCATCCCACCTACAGGGGTTTTGGACGAGAGGGCCTGCTCGTCCCATCTGTTCAGCTGAGCATTTCTACTTGTTAATCATCAGAGATGCAGGAGGAGGGAAGGCAGAGGGGGGAGTGTCAATAGAGCGGCGTGATAGGGAGCGCTTCTCACCGAGTGCCCGGTCGCAGGAAGGAGCAGGTGCTGCCTCTGGTCCATCCGCAATAGGGGTCTCTGGAGGCTAAACAACTCCTGGACACACACACACACACACACACACACACACACACACACACACACACACACACACACACACACACACACACACACACACACACACACACACGAGTTTGAGCAGTTATCCATTTTAGGACATTGCATTGACTTCCATTCATAATGGACAGCCTAACCCAAATCCTAACCTTACCCATAACCATAACCTTACCCATAACCTTACCCATAACCATAACCATAACCTTACCCAGGACCTCAGGAATGATGCTTTGCCTCATTAGAACCTGGCTTTGGTCCCCTTGAGGATTACTGGTCCCGACAAGGTCGGAGTTTATACTGGAAAAGGTCTCCAAGAGGTTACAAAAACACACACACACACAAAAACACACATACACACACACACACAATGAAAAGGTTGAAATGAAATGAAAACACTCTCTCTCTCTCTCTCTCTCTCTCTCTCTCTCTCTCTCACACACACACACACACACACACAGTGAAAAGGTTGAAATGAAATGAAAACACACACACACACACACACACACACACACACACACACACACATACAGTGAAAAGGTTGAAATGAAATGAAAACACACACACACACACACACAGTGAAAAGGTTGAAATGAAATGAAAACACACACACACACACACACACACACACCCACACACACACACACTTTGTACATAGCGGGACTAAAATTTCAGACGTCCTTCCCCAAGATCGATTGGCTGGACGTACGTATCCTTCGAGAAACGCCGTTAGCAACCGCCTCTTCCATACAAAACAACATCTCGGATCGTCTCCCCTCTAACATCGATTCTGTTTCCCAGCACAACATGGCGATAAAGCTAACATAAATATCAAAACTGGAAGTACGTAGGTAACAATCAAGTGCAGCTGTTGCTCAGAAACACATCTGCCACCTGTCCCCCCCCCCCCCCACCTTCCCCCGTCAGCCATGAGGGAGAAGGGTTCTGGGGGTGTTTTTCACTCAGACGGGCAGGAGAGGGAGGAAACCAAACAGGAGTGAGCCATTAAATTGCCATTGTGCTGTTGGCTTCTCTCCCGAACTGAGGAAGGCCCAATTATGGGCCTGACAAATGTCCCGCGTACCTGCAAGTTGACAGCGTAGATGCTTTAAGGTATTCGTTTGAAAGTATTTCAAGTAAGTAAATAAGAGTTTAAAGTTTAAAGGTGCTATATGAGATTTAGAACATTAATATAGCAGCAAACCACAATTTGCCATGTAAAGAGATATTGGAAGTAATGGCGTCCTGAGCAGAGTATGAAGTCACACTACCTCTGTGTGTGTTGTAATCCCAGTTTCTCTGATCTAGCATGTTAGTGCATTGCGCGTGCATGTGAGGTAGCTAGCGTTAGCAGGATAGCTAGCAAGCTAATAATTACGCTACATGGATTTAGGTCAGGGGCAGCATGGTGGCGCCCCGGGGTAGTCTAACCTTGGGGGTCGTCCCGGGTCGTCCTCTGTATGGAGTTTGCATGTTCTCCCCGTGTCTGCGTGGGTTTCCTCCGGGGGCTCTGGTTTCCTCCCACAGTCCAAAGACATGTAGGTCAGGTGAATCAGCCGTACTAAATTGTCCCTAGGTATGAATATGTGTGTGTGTGTGTGTGTGTGTCGGCCCTGTGTGATGGCCTGGCGGCCTGTCCAGGGTGTCTCCCTGCCTGCCGCCCAATGACTGCTGGGATAGGCTCCAGCATCCCCGCGACCCTGAGAGCAGGATAAGCGCTTCGGATAATGGATGGATGGATGATTTAGGTCACCCAGCAGATCGAAGAAGTAACTCCTTACCATGATGAATACGTTGCTAATGTTAATGAAAAAAACTCTATACCGTAAAAATCAATATTCCAACCGACGAAGTAGCCGAGAACGCCAAACAGCCATGGACGGGAAGGGAAGGGAAGGGGTAGGTTTGTTTTGGTGTGAGATGTTGGTGATTGAATGGGGGGGGGGGGTCTGCCGGGCTAGTGTGCGTTACTCACTTCATGCAGCGTGAGTGCAGGTGGCAGCGTGACGTGGGCACTCTGACCAGACAGGACGGGAAGGCCAGCAGCAGCGTGTGACTGGTTCGGTCCAAGTGAAGCGACAGCAGCTGCCGGGCCTGAGGCGTGTCTTCGCCGCACCTTGTGGAGGGAGAGAGAGACAGCATGGTGAGCGAAGGATGT
This sequence comes from Lampris incognitus, assembly GCF_029633865.1. Lineage (NCBI taxonomy): Eukaryota > Metazoa > Chordata > Actinopteri > Lampriformes > Lampridae > Lampris > Lampris incognitus. The sequence goes on along the minus strand of NC_079224.1, from coordinate 38,097,823 downwards.
GGAGAGGAAAACCAGGAGGGGGGGAGGGGGGGTTCTCCACTTCGGAGCTCAAAAAATGAGCCTACGGTTGTTTTAATGGCCTAGAATGGCAGTCCTAACAAAAACCAATAACACCCTGGTTTAAACAAGTAAGTTCACCCTCTTCCAGTCCCATGGTTTTACATCTTGTAGCAGGACATAACCAACCATCTACTGCTCACAAAATCCTAACAGCATGCGTATCTGACCTTATGAGACACACACATACAATATCCCCATGCATCTATTAATTCAACCAAAAATAACACGTCTTATTATGCCTCATGTAAAGCAAATAGGAAATGCTTTTGTGTATGAAGTGTGCAGTAGAAATAACCTCGCCCTGTCTTGCCTTATCTGAAGTTCCTATATCAGTTTATAGCGTTCCCTTTAGCAGAGTTAACCTGAAGGGTTTGTTTTCTTACGGTGAGTATATCAGTCCCCTGCACTGCATCCCGCCTACCCTCCCTAATGAACCGCTTCAGCTCGCCGGCGTTTAATAAGGGTATAGATGTTTATGCACAGCTCTATTTAATGCACCACAGACTCGCAGTGGGGTTGAAATCTGGAGTTTGACTTGGCTATCCCAAAACCCTGACTCGTTCTGAATGCAAAGCACCTCACAAACCCGGCGTCTAACTCACTCAGTCATAAAACGGCATTTAGTCCCACGTCTGTGCAGGGTTGCAACCCTTTCACAAAGGTTTGCAAGTGCATCTTAAAACATATCTGTTGGAAGGTATTCAATATTTTGCTTTTGTTTTAATTAACACTATAATCCTTATCGGTAAGAGAATCAGAAATTTTTTTTTCCATCACCCCCCACCATCATTCTCTCCCTCGTACTCTAGTGCTTGGTATTACCCGTACGGTTTCCCTGGAGGTAGGACTTCACAGAAACCCCATCGACAGAAATACAAGGAAGATGCACCACTTTAATGTGCTCAAGCAAATCAGTCTTGATCCCAGTTTTGGAGTGTTTGTGATGCGTAAGCTTGTGTTTCTGGGTTTGTTAGCTAAAAGCATGACTCAAAAGAGCTAAATTGAGCTCTGTCGAAATGGTGGAAAATCAATTATTCTACCACGTCAGCATGACCCGTCCAATCACGTTATCCTTCAAATAATATGTAACGTAAGCTACTCAGTTGAAAATGTGTAGTCAGTACTAGAGACGATGCTCCTGTATCGTTTTGCTCTCAACAAAGTCACAGAACCACTTGGGGGGCGTCCGGGTAGCGTGGCGGCCTATTCCGTTGCCTACCAACACGGGGATCACCGATTTGAATCCCCGTGTTACCTCTGACTTGGTCGGGCGTCCCTGCAGAAACGCCTGTGTCTGCGGGTGGGAAGCCGGATGTGGGTATGTGTCCTGGTCGCTGCACTAGCGCCTCCTCTGGTCGGTCGGGGTGCCTGTTCTGGGGGGGGGGGGGACTGGGGGGAATGGCATGATCCTCCCGCGTGCTACGTCCCCCTGGTGAAACTCCTCACTGTCAGGTGAAAAGAAGCGGCTGGCGACTCCACGTGTATCGGCGGAGGCATGTGGTAGTCTGCAGCCCTCCCCGGATCGGCAGAGGGGGGTGGAGCAGAGACCGGGACGGCTCGGAAGAGTGAGGTAATTGAACAGGTACAATTGATAATGGGGAGAAAAATGGGGTAATTGGCCAAGTACAATATGTATGTGTGTGTACACGTATGAGACAACATGTGAACGGCCCTCAAAATATACAACTCTTGAACAGCAGAACACACACAATCGTTGTGCTTCACATCTATGAAACTGTGTTATCGATTTCAGCCATTCAGTCGTGGATGCACCATTGTGTCTAGGGGTCATTGTTATGTTGCATTATCGACTTTCAGCCTTCCTTTAGCCGTTACAAAGGTGATCCTCTATTTCCCTCCACAACATGACGGCGCAGACTGGAATCCATCACACACTTGATGATTGTGAGGCGTCCAGCTCCTGTGGCATCCGAAGAGCCACAAATCACCTTTCCACCATGCTTGGCAGCTGGTGCGAGGCTGCTGTGAGGGTTTTCCATAGGTCTTGCGGTTCTCTACGGTGAAGCTTAGCAAATCCGAGCCACGCTGCAGTGCTGTTTTTGGAGTGAAGCGGTTGTCTCCTGGCTGCTCTTTCGTGAAAGCCACACTTGTTCATTCTTTTCCGAACAGCGGATTCACAAAGTCTCGAATTTGCTGACAGAGATCCGTTTATCCCTGGAAATGGCTTTGGGGCTCTTTGCAACTTCTCGGGAATATAACGTGATCTAATCTCGGTGCAAAATTGGCCCGGACGTGCGTGTTTGGGTTGATTTTCAGAAATACTGAATATGCTCAACAATTGTTTCTCTGAGATCCCGACAGATATCCTTTGTCCCTGATGGTCTGTGTTAAAGCCGAGATCTGTGATTTCCCGGATCTGTCTCTCCCTCTGGCGCGGAGAAGGGCCAACAAGGTGTCGCTGCAGCGCCGCAGTAAACAGTTCCAACACCCTTGTAAAAATGGCCTCCTCGCAACAAAGCTAACACGGGCAAGCTAACGTATTGCAAACTGCATCAAAGTAGCTCAATAATCCGGGTAAGGAAATCACAGGAAGTCGAATCAGTTCATCTGGACACATTTATTGAGAGATCACACATCTAAGTGAGCTCTTCAGTCTCAACTGACTGCAGGTGTCCCCACCCTTATAAACAATACAGTGGCATAACGACCGAAAACGACGATCAGTTTCATATGTAAATTATCATGACCATTAATCAAAGTTTCAATGGCCATGTGTACTATTCACGGAGAGGATTGGGGAAAAGTTGCAATCGCAGCATCCATCCATCCATTATCCGAAGCGCTTATCCTGCTCTCAGGGTCGCGTGGATGCTCCCAGCAGTCACTGGGCGGCAGGCGGGGGGGGGGGGGACACCCCGGACAGACCGCCAGGCCATCACACAGGGCCGACATACACACACACACACACACACACACACACATTCATACCTAGGGACAATTTAGTACAGCCGATTCACCTGACCTACACGTCAAGGACCTTCTTGTTGTGAGGCGACCGTGCTAACCACTGCGCCACCGTGACGCCCACAATCACAGCATTGTAAGATTTTTCAAGCTTCCTTCATTAATCCCCTTGGGGAAATTCATTTACTGCAAATTAACCCTAGCTGTGATCTGTGTAGCTAGGAGCAGTGGGCTGCCCGCCTTCATGCGTGCCCGGGGACCAAGTCCAGTTCTTCTTTCCATTGCCCTGGTCAGGGGCACAGACAGGAGTATTAACCCTAACATGCATGTCTTTTTGAAGGTGGGGGAAACCGGAGCACCCGGAGAAAAAACCCACCGGAGACACGGGAGAACATGCAAACTCCACACAGAGGACATCCTGGGAGGAACCCCAAGGTTGGACAACCCCGGAGTTCGAACCCAGGACCTTCTTGCTGTGAGGTGACAGCGCTAACCACTGGGTCACTGTGCCACCAAGATGGAGAAAGATGTACTCTTAGCCCCCCCCCCCCGCCCCCGCGTATTTTCCAAACACTGCATCTCAGTTGCTTTCAAACTCCAAAGTACTCTGCGTCAGAAATTGGTCCACCCCAAGGATTGGGTCCCCCGGCACAAACAGCGCAATATAGTGTATGTGGTTTATTGCTGGGAGGATTGCCATGACTTGTACATCGGGGAAACCAAACAGACGCTGGCCAAGAGGATGTTTCAACACAGGAGAGCTAACACGTCAGGCCAAGACTCCACAGTCCAGTGGCCACTCTTTCAGGGATGAGGATGTGCACATCCTTGATAGGAAGGAACGCTGGTTTGAATGGGGAGGCGAATGACCATCCCTGAACCAAGGCGGGGGGGGGGGGGCTAGGAGTATATCTGTCGCCATCTTACAACGCTGTGATTGCAACTGTTCCCCAATCCTCTGTGAATACTACACATGGCCATTGAAACTCTAGTTAACAGTCACGGCAATTTGCATATGAAGCCGATTGTTGGTTTCGGTCGTTATGCCACCGTATTGTTTATAAGGGTGTGGGTACCTGCAGTCAACTGAGACTGAAGAGGTCACTTAGATGAGTAATGAAATGTTTCTCTCAATAAACTTTGTGTTCAGATGACCTGATTCAACCTTCTGTGATGCATTAAGTTACGCTACACATTAAACTGACTCCATGGCCCAGATGGAGAACACTTAGCTGCACATCAGGATGATCAGCTTATCCTAGTCACTATACCACCATTGCCTTCGTTAATGATACACAAGCAGGAATGATGTTTTTATTTTTTTTACACAAGGCATCTGTTGCGTTAATTGTCGCTGAATAAATAACACAAAAGCAGAGTGTATATAATATGTTATAGGTCCCATGTGGGGTTTTCTGATAGGAGGAACAGATGAGGTTCAGCTATGTCCTGATTATTCATTTAAGCTACAGAAGTGAAAGAGGGTACTTTCTCTTTCCACATTAACTGTCTCTTTTATCAAAGGAGCTCCAGGAGCCGTTGGTACGGCTATCACAAACTCATAAGACCGGAGAATCGATCGTAAACCCGTTTTCAACCGGAAACGGGCATTAGCGAGGACCGCTGCGAGGCGAAGAGCGGAATTGCTATCGACTTCTCGAGCGGGCCTTTAAAAAGGGGGGCACGCATACGTAGGAGCTGACCTCCCTGCAGCGGTACGCTCACCAGGAGCAAAACTGTTATTGTTTAGCTTCATAAGTTCGTTAGGGATCAGATACAAACGTTCACCACCCACTTCTCTGGGTTAAATCCTTCCACCTCCTCCAGAAAGGTGCTGCTGTGCGAGTCCGCGTTGGGAACCATAAGGAACTTCAGGATGGTCCCTCGCGTCGAGCCCAGGAACAGCACTGTCCGGTTCCTGTAGGGACCCGCCTCCGTGTCCACCACCATAGCTGTAAGCTGGTACCTAAAAAAGATATATGGACAGGTTAACATAGTAGAGGACAAAGCCTTTGTCCTAAACCGGTGAAGTGACCACTGAACCTGTTTTCAGACCTCGGAAAAACGGCAGAGTTCATCTCGATGTAGGAGCCATGCACATGTTAACAAAGAATAGAAAACATGTTCACACAGACAGACAGACAGACAGACAGATCAATAGATAGAATGAAAGAGTGAAGGAGAAAGTAGATAAGACAGCTAGAAAAGGACGTCTGGGTGGCGTGGCGGTCTATTCCGTTGCCTACCAACACGGGGATCGCCGGATCGAATCCCCGTGTTACCACCGGCTATGTCGGGCGTCGTACAGACACAATTGGCCGTGTCTGCGGGTGGGAAGCCGGATGTGGGTATGTGTCCTGGTCGCTGCACTAGCGCCTCCTCTCGTCGGCCGGGGCGCCTGTTCAGGGGGGAGGGGGAATTGGGGAGAATAGTGTGATCCTCCCATGTGCTACGTCCCCCTGGTGAAACTCCTCACTGTCAGGTGAAAAGAAGCGGCTGGCAACTCCACATGTATTGAAGGAGACATGTGGTAGCGTCCAGCCCTCCCCGGATCGGCAGAGGGGGTGGAGCAGCGACCGGAACACCTCGGAAGAGTGGGGTATTTGACCAAATACAATTGGTGAGAAAAAAAAGGGGGGGGGGGTGGGGGTCCAACAAAAAAAAAAGAGAGCTAGAAAAGGTGGGTATAAATAAGTCCGGCGGATAATATTCCTCTGCCCCATCGTTTTTGTGCCATTAAATTAAGTTTCCTTTATTAGTCCCCTTGAGGAAATTAAGTTACTGCAAATGAACCCATCCTAGCAGTGATCTGTGTAGCTGGGAGCAGTGGGCTGCCGCCTTCATGCTGCGCCCGTTCTTTCCCCTTTGCCCAGGTCAGGGGCACAGACAGGAGTACAAACCCTAACATGTGTGTTTCTTGTGATGGTGGGGAAAACCGGAGCATCCGGAGAAAACCCACCGCAGACACGGGGAGAACATGAAAACTCCACACAGAGGACGACCCCCCCAAGGTTGGACAACCCCGAGGTTCGAACCCAGGATCTTCTTACTGTGAGGCGACGGCGCTAACCACCGGGCCACCGTGCCGCCAATCTTAAAGCTGAAATCTGGGATTTTTCTCCATTGACAGATAGTTATTCTATCCATCTGGAGCATGGCATCAGGTTACTTCATACTAACTGGCATCTTTCCCATGGGCGGAGACACTCTCCATATACAGCTATTAAAATGTTTGACTGGATAGGATGAACACTGGTGCAGCGGCAAACACCATCCTCCTCAAACAAGGAAAAAGGACTGAAACGTGATGATGATGTGCTGATTTAAAACCACTTAATGTTATTGTATAACAGTGTTCCCATACAGTTTGATGTAGTCTAATACTTTAGATTAACTTGTGTTAGCTTTGGTCCGAGGATGACATTTTTAGAAGGGTGGGAAGTGTTTACTGTTGAGCTGACAGCACCCAAATGACAATGGCCGCTACACCTTGTTTGTAGTTCTCGCTGCCAGGGTGAGCAACCCATGGGGGACATCACAGAGTTCAGCGCTAGCAGTTGACATTCACTACAAAATCTTTAGAGAAAAAGAGAGTCAGCCTTTCTACCGGCCCATGGTTTTGACCACCCAGGGTCGATGTCCCAGCAACGGCACAGTCTCATCCATCAGCGGATGGGTCTTCACAAAGTTCAGCACCTCGTCCGGCAGTGTGGTGGACGAGCTAAATCTTGAACCCTGTACCGTACAGCCCCCAGGTCTGCAGAGAGAGAGAGAGAGAGAGAGAGAGAAAGTGAGCGAGAGAGAGAGAGGGAGAGAGAGAGTGAGCGAGAGGGGGAGAGGGAGAGGGGGGGGAGAGAGGGAGAGAGGGGGGAGAGAGGGAGAGAGGGGGGAGAGAGAGAGGAGAGAGAGAGGGTGAGCGAGAGTGAGCGAGAGAGAGGGAGAGAGAGTGAGCGAGAGAGAGAGTGAGTGAGAGAGGGAGAGTGAGCGAGAGAGGGAGAGAGAGAGCGGAGAAGACAGAGAGAGAGCGAAAGAGAGAGAGAGAATGAGAAGCGAGGCGGGAGGAGGGAGAGAGAGAGAGAGAAAGAGAGGGAGCGAGAGAGAGGGAGAGTGAGAGGGAGTGAGCGAGAGAGAGGGAGAGAGAGGGAGAGAGAGAGCGGAGAAGACAGAGAGAGAGCGAGAGAGAGAGAATGAGAAGCGAGGCGGGAGGAGGGAGAGAGAGAGAGAGAGTGAGCGAGAGAGGGAGAGAGAAAATGAGAAGCGAGGCGGGGGAGGGGTACAGAAAAGAAGGTAAAGATGAGTCCTTCTCTTCATGCTGTCGGCGGTCGTATTTGAATACTTGCTGAGTCGGAGTAAAGACACAGCTTGTGATTGACAACTCGGGCTTATAATAAGGCCCTAATTAGACATTAGGTGAGACAGACTCTCCAGCGGCAGATGACTCAAATCCAACGCTCCGCCAGCAGTTACGCAAGCCCAAGTCAATTCTACTTCAAATATATATATGACGGTACCTTGGTTTAGGCACCAGTTCATCTGGTACAGGGGTCCAGATGGACTCGGGAGATTTCTGCTCCTTAAATCTTCCCTCAAAGACACGGGTCAACTGCTGCATGTCGAACACGCACACCGCGGACCCGGGGATGCTGCCGGAGAAAGCGACAGACAGGATGGTGATGGCACACTCAAGGCGGCGAGAAAAGAAGACAAGGTCTGTGTGTGTCTGTGCACGCACGTGTGCGTCTGCGTACCTGTTGGGCGGCGTGGAGAACAGGCCGAGGATGACGTCTCGGCCCTGCATGCGGATGATGTCGCTGGTGGCGTGCAGGAGGTTGAAGTAGAAGTGAGAGTCTCCGGGGACCGAGCAGTTGAGTCGCGCCTTCAGAAACGTCGTCCACTGTTTCTCCAACACTCGCTGGGAGCCGCCCAGGTCCGCCTTACATATGCGAGCCACGCGGGACACCATCACCTTTAACAGCGCATTCGGGGCGTTATGAAAAGAGGGGGATTATTAAAGCAAGGGAATATAAATGAGAGAGAGAGAGAGAGAGAGAGAGAGAGAGAGAGAGAGAGAGAGAGAGAGAGAGAGATAGTATAGTATAGTACCTTCTCGAGGTGGTGGAATTCCATGGCCATCTCTCTGAAGAAGAAGTAGATATGAGGCCCCCACTCCACTGTGCTCACAAAGTATGGCTCTGAAAAATGATTATAACAAATCACCTTGAACGCACAAGCACATAATGCATGAAGATGTACATGAGTGCACACACACACACACACACACACACACACACACGCACACACACACCTAGGGATAATTTAGTATGGCCGATCCACCTGACCTACATGTCTTTGGACTGTGGGAGGAAACCGGAAACCCATGTACACACAGGGAGAGCATGCAAACTCCACACAGAGGACGACCCGAGACGACCCCCAAGGTTGGACAACCCTGGGGTTTGAACCCTGGATCTTCCTGCTGTGAGGTGACCATGCAAACCACTGCACCGGCTTGGTCAAATTTGTTGGTGGCGAACATTAATACACCTGGGACCCCTGGGAGGGTCTCGGTCTCCATACAAGGATAGGTTAGGTTTCTGTTTAGCACTAGTCTGTAGGTCCTGCTAATAGGAACACATTACAACCCACCCCCACCCTTCTTGAAAGCTTTTGCACCTTTCTAACCTACTATCTGTTTGCATGCATGATTGCTGTGAGTTTATTTCTCTGCCTAGTCTGGCCTAACGGATGTGACAAACTCATACGGGGCTCTGATTGGGGCTGAACAAATCTGATTGGACCCTTTTTTCCTCCGAGCCCCTCATGTTACAGATTTCAACATCCCCCTCGCAAAACGGGTGCATTTCAATATGGATAACGATGGTGAACAACAGGATCCGGCTCTCTTCGAGGCATGTTTGACTCATTCTATCAGCAAGACCAGAGAACTGCAAAAAAAAAAAAAGCCTCAACACTTAGTTTCAAGCCGCAGTGTCCGCAACTGGCTACGGTAAAAGTCTGGTTCTTCCAACTATGGAGATTTGTCTGTAGCAAAGAGCTTGTCCTGTGGGAGAACGAGGCTTCTATCTGCACCGTATCCTCTGTTCCCACGGACCCCAACCCACCTCTGGAGTTTCTTGTCTACCTTTTGTCTTTTGTTCGTGATTGCTTCCTCGCCATTTGTGAGGAGGCTGCAGTTATGCATCATCCTTACTCCGTACTCTCTGTCTGTGTGAGTGATGTGACTGCATCCTCCTGCTGTGTCTATGGGAGCTCTATTCTTTATTTCCGGGGCCTCCGTAACCCTCAGATGACGGAGCTGCATGGGACAGTGCAGTTGCAACATCTGGGGAAGATGCTTCACACACTCATATGCACGCACTGCTATCCCACTTTTTGCTTTGTTTTGTTGTGGGCATGTGTGGTCATTTTGTGTTGTTTGTTTTTTCCAAAGTGCTTTGTTCCTTAATCCGTCACTGCTGCATGCTCCAACTTGCACATGTAGCTCCTGCATACCCCATCCTTCCTGCAAGAAGGACCGTTTTTCCTTGTGTGAATTTAAAGCTCTGGCACTGTAAATGGGATTGAGGGCTATACAAATAAACTTGATAGGATTTGACATACACACACGCACCCGCAATTGTATATGCATGCATACATACTCACACACGCTTAACACACACACACACACACACACACACACACACACACACACACACACACACACACACACACACACACACACACACACACAATCATAGTGGCTTTGCCGGCTGTGTGCAAAGCCACATAGCCACTGATATGGTGCTGTTGCAACAATCATATCAAAATGGACTGCTTGTGTCCACTGGGGTTGGTCTATAAATATTCATGTCCTGTTTAATATATCATCACGGACAAGCAGGGACTCATAGTTTATTATTTATTCATCCAGCGTTGCTTCAGCTCTGACCTGCAAGGGCTTATTTCTCCTCTGTGGAAGACAGGCGGGATTGGATGCGGGCTTGTTAACACTCTGTAAAGCCGAGCTAACCCTAATACTTCACTATATCCGAGCGTTTTTTTTCTCCCCCAGCTATAATAGCGCTATTATATCAACGTCATGCGGCCCTAATGACGTCCCGGACTTCCCACGTGTCTAACCGCGCACCCTCGTGATGACTTTTCTTTCTGCTGTGTGCTGACGGTGAAAAGGCAACCGCCTGAGTCATGTATTAATTTAGTCATCACTTCAAGAAAGGGAATTAAGAGATGATGCATGCTATCTAGTGAACGCATTGCCGTACTGCCTGCAAAGCGTATCGAGTCATCATTAGCTAAGCGCGTGTCTGGTTCCGGCAGTACCTCTGAACCATTTGGAGTCATGTTTGACTGTGCGGAGGGCGGGGCTGTCACCGAGGCTACGATAGATCACCGCATCGATGGCAAGAAAGTCTGTCACAGTACCGGTAAAGAGACTTCCATCTGGCAGAGAGAGAGAGAGGGGGGGGGGGGGAGAGAGTGACAAAGAGAGAGACAAAGAGAGAGAGACAGAGAGAGGGGAGAGAGAGAGAGGGAGAGAGAGGGAGAGATTAAGGAGGGAGGAAAGATACAGATGGAGAGATAGCACAAGGTCAGGAAGATTAAAACCAAACAAGCAATGCAGTGAGAGGTCTGGCTGTAAATCATTCGTAAAGGTAAACACAAGGACACAAACTGTCTCGCCTGGTGTTGAATCTTAAATCCTACAGTCCGGTGCATGTGTCTCAAAGATCTATTAGCTTTACAACACACACACACATGCACACACACACACACACACACAAAGGAAGTGTACCGGCAAACAAAGCCACGTTGGCATGCCGTGGATCATACGGGCACCGTGCCATCCCACTGACAGGCTCTCCCACCATCTCCAGTGTGTCCCTCTGCAGGACAGCAGAGACAGGCTGTTATAAATAGGCGGACAGGTAAACGGAGAGACAGAGAGGGAAGACGGACACACAAGCAGGTACTAACGGTGTAGTTGGCACACAGCGGGTTGAAGGCGTTCGTTCCACATACAAACAGGCCGCCGTGCTGGCTCAATAAGACCTTGATGAAATTACGGCACTCCCCCTGTATGCAAAAAAAAAAAAGAAAGAGAAAACACACACAAACTGAAAAAGATTAGAGAGGAAGAGGAAATTATAAGGTAACAGGAGCCAACTGAGAGGGACCGTCTCGGAAGAAAACTAAGCTCTAAAGTACTTGTCGGAGGCTATAAACCTACCATTGTGAGCCATAATGAATGCAGCAAGAAGCAATGCCCTACCTTTGGCGAAATAACACGCACAACAACACCTCACATGGCGATACAGAACGGGATGGCGGCTGCTCATCTGTTGATTATTTCTCCAATCACATTCGGACACATATCTAACATCTGCGGTGGCAGGCTTTCGGCCAGCAGAGCAGGGAACACTGGGAATGCTGGGAATCTGTATGAATCCAACGGCCGGGTGCAAGGATGCAAGGGGCTTTTGTGTTGCATCAGATATGACATATACCACCATGGAAGATGAAGTGCCGCGGTCAGGGTTGGCTGTCGGTTGTGTCACGGTGGCCTTACAGCATCACAGGGTGCAAGTCTATCACCTAAAGCGGGACAACGTCCTGCGTCCTTCCCGGTAAATTTGAATATTTTTCAGCGTGTGATGACTCAAACTCCTCTGATTGATTACATCTGATCTGCTGAGCAATCTCTCTCTCTCTCTCTCCCCCTCCCTATCTCTCTCATGCTTTCCTTCTCTAATCCTGCACCTAGACTCGACTCCCACTCTTCCCCCTCTCTTTGTCTTCATCCCGTCACAAACCTTTGATTCAGTTTTCCCCCCCCTCTCCTACTTCTCTCCTTTCATCTCGGTCCTTTGAAGAGACAGCCATTCTCACTTCCTTTTGTTTCCCTCCCTTCTTTTTCGTACTACCTGGTGGCTGTTTACACCCCCCCCCTCCGTGTGTACCATCCCTCACTTTCCTCCACCTACACACATCCCACACCCACCTACCTCCTCTTCCTCTCTGATTTCAATTACAGTATCCTCCCCGAGGCTGTGTCACCCTCGCTGCTCAGGTTCCTCTCTAATGTTTCTAGCCGTCTCCCCTTTTTTTATTCTCTCCTTTTTTTCCCCAGCATTCCATCTAGATTAGATTCTGCCTGCAGCAGAGAGCCACATGTGAACGATGAGGCTTATAGTTTAGCTTGGATTTCATCACCCCCCCCCCCCTTCAGATCTAAGGCAAATGTCAGGTATCACGTTCAGTGCAGACATATTTTTCCAGCTTGCATGCAGGTCATTATTTGGGCATTAGTAAAGTAGACAGGGAGGATGGGGAGAACAAGGAACACCTACAGTAAACCGCACCTTGTGTATGTGTGCGCGTGCACGCGCGTGCACGCGTGTGTTTGGCAGTTTTTCAACTAGCATTATAACCGTCACTGGTAAGAAAAATGGTAAAATATACCTTTCCTGCACCCCCGCCTCTCTTCTCTCTTAGTCTCCCCCTTGTGTCCTGTCGCTTGGTATTTATTGCTCATGCAGTTTCGGTCAAGGTTTGGGCTTCACAGAAACGCCATCGGCAGATGCACGCGAGACGTTCTCCATCACCTTCGACGTGCTCAAACAAATCGATCTTTTGATAAACGTTTTGAAGCGTTTCTGATGTGTCAGCCTGCCTTTCCGAGTTGCCGGATTCGGACAAGCTAACTTCAGCTCTGCTGGACCTCGTGCAAAAGCATCTATTTTACAATGTCCGTGTTCAGCGTCCAGTCAGGAGAACATACTGTAACGTGCACGGATAAATAGGGTTGGACCCTTTAGTCGACTGGTTAACGTTGTCGCCCGTGGCGCGAGAGACCCGGGTTCGCGTCCGAATTCGCTACATTGGTGTATATATAAGTGGGATGGTGAGACTGCGTGGTCATCGGAGGCGCGTGCGCCCAGAGGCGTGAGGGCGCTGATAGGGGGTGGGGGTGGGGTAGTGTAACGTACACGGATAAACAGACTCGTTGGCTAACGGGTCGGACCCTTTAGTCGACGGGTTCACATAGTCGCCTGTGGTGCGGGAGACACGGGTTCATGTCCCGGCTGTGGTGGTTCCTGGCTGCCCCCCCCCCCCCGGATTCACTAAAGTATAAATAATATGCCACGAGGGCGTCCCGGTAGCGTAGTGGTCTATTCCGTTGCCTAGCAACACGGGGATCGCCCATTCGAATCCTCAGGCTTGGTCGGGTGTCCCTACAGACACAATTGGCCGTGTCCGCGGGTGGGAAGCCATATGTGGGTGTGTGTTCTGGTCGCTGCACTAGCGCCTCGGGAATAGCATGGTCCTCCCACGCGCTACGTTCCCCTTGGGGGGCATGCAACGGTAGCCACCCAGCTGAAAATGTGTAGTCAGTATTTCCGTGCGCCTACTTGCACTTGCAAAACGTATCGTTCTGTTCACAACGAAGTCACACAACAGTTGTGCTTTGCATCTGCGACTATTTGTCCTTGTGGGGGAGAAGTTCTGGAAATGCAGATGTTGTGGGCCATGCTTATGTTGGTGAGAGTTAAACATACGAAACGTTTGGAGTGTCGCTCTCGGCTATCGCAGAGGCGTTATCAAAGACTGTTGACTGTCCCTGACAGGGAACTTCGCTTTGAGTGAGTGCCAGGCATCGGTGTGGTCCTCTATCTATTTGATGTTGCACCACTCGGAATGCTTGTGTGTGTCCTTCAGATGGAGTACTTGAACCCATCTTTCCAGCAGGAGCCCAGTAATAGATGCACAACAGAGAAAATTGTTTATACAGGTGTGCAATGCAGGGTTTCAAATTTCATTTTGGGCAGTTGAAGGTCTGGCACAAACGCTTCACCGAGCCAGCAGGATTAAGTGATGTGCTGATTATGTATCTGCAAGATCAAATATCTGTAAATATGTCTGCGTGGGCAGGTATGCGGGTGTGCCTGCTGGAGATAGGATTCCTGTCAGACTCGTTTGGTTGTGTCCATCCACGTGTGTGATAGTGTGGATAATGTAAATGCACGTCAGACTGGATCTCAAAGTCATCGTGTGTGTGTGTGTGTGTGTGTAGGGGTTGATAAGAGTACAGTTACTGACCTCATGTTTTCCCTTCATCCTGCACACTCGAATGTCATTCTTATTGGAATCCCATGTCCGTTTCTGCAGAAGGAACATACCAGAACAAAACATTATATATTTCAGTACATTGCTCTGTGTGTGTGTGTGTGTGTGTGTGTGTGTGTGTGTGTGTGTGTGTGTGTGTGTGTGTGCACGCAGGTATGTATCGGCATGCACAAAAATGAGCCTTACCTTGCTGTAGAACATCTCATCACCTGCCATATTGTCCAGCTCCACCCTGTACAAGTCATCCCTGCAAAACACAAAATAGTAAGCAGATAATCATGACTGAAAAGGACGAGAAGAAACAACGTATTAGGCTTGATAGTTAAGTCGATGCTGGTGGCTTTACAATGGTGCCATATTGTACCCCCAGTTAAACTGAATTGCATCCATGCTGGGAGGAACACAATAGAGGATCTATATTATGACCCACAGAAGGGCAGATGAGTGTATGTGAAACCAGCACAGTGTTTGAGGTGGTTTCTGTCGCTTACCTCGCTCCTATGTAGAGTGTCCGGTTGACCTGGAGTACAGTCTGGATGTGCAGCTCCTGTCTCTGTGCGGAGTGATGAGCTCTGCCCAAAAACACCGGATACCTCCTCACCACTGACAAACACAGAGGCACAGACGGAGAGCGAGACATATGAAGATTTTATCCAAACCTCATTTAAACTGATACATTTGGGCGTCCGGGTGGTGTAGCGGTTTATTTCGTTGCCTACCAACACGGGGATCGCCGGTTCGACTCCCCGTGTTGCCTCTGGCTTGGTCGGGCGTCCCTACAGACACAATTTGCCGTGTCTGCGGGTGGGAAGCCGGATGTGGGTATGTGTCCTGGTCGCTCCACTAGCGCCTCCTCTGGTCGGTGAGGCACCTGTTTGGGGAACTGGGGGGGAACAGCGTGATCCTCCCACGCGCTACGCCCCCATGGCGAAACTCCTCACTGTCAGGTGAAAAGAAGCGGCTGGCAACTCCACATGTATTGGAGGAAGCATGTGGTAGTCTGCAGCCCTCCCCGGATCGGCAGAGGGGGTGGAGCAGTGACCGGGACGGCTAGAACGAGTGGGGTAATTGGCTGGGTGCAATTGGGAAAGAAGGGGGGGGGTCCATCCATCCATTATCCAAGCCGCTTATCCTGCTCTCAAGGTCGTGGGGATGCTGGAGCCTATCCCAGCAGCCATTGGGAGGCACCCTGTACAGGCCGCCAGACCATCAAAGGGCCGACACACACACACATTCACACCTAGGGACAATTTAGTACGGCCTGTCATTCCCCGGTCCATTACGGAAACCCGATTTGTTCAACGCGTGCGCGAAAATGCGTCTACTTCCTGTGGGCAGTATGTCGAGCAATTTACGGCTCGGCAGCGTGGATGCTCGGCAGCAATAGCCTGGGTGCGTAAGATGGCGTCGTCCGACGTGCGAGTACATGCACAAGAACTTCCGGTCTGGTTCGTCGAGAGAAGAGACGGCTTTGTTTTAAACTCGCTGTTTGCAGGACCTCCCTAAAATCACGGTCAACGACGTACATCGCATCGCGAGTGCTTCCTCGGTAGCTCAGACGAGCAAAAAGAAAAGGGGTTTAAGACGTATATTTCGAGCTACATCGACAACTACGAGGGTGAGCAACCTTGCAACTAACGCTACCTTGCTACTTTGTGTATTAATAAGTCACGTTAGTCCCTAGCTAACGAGTCTGACCCTTTAGCCGAGCGGTTAGTGACGGCGCCTTGTGGTGCAGTACAACCGTATCGAATCCCGCACCGGGCAAAAAAATAACCGGTTACATTTGTTTTTATCAGTCAGCTAATATTGCTAACTTACATCTACATTAAAAATCACAAAATCAGTAAACCTAATCAATCAAAAATGAGTAAACAAAATCAGTAAAACCGAATGTCCTCATCGGAACCTGCAAATCACCTCAGGCTGAATTTGTTTCTGGAGCACTTCTATTTGTTTCCTCGTGGACTCGATTTGGGCCAGGGGCATCATCCAAAGCGGCAGGATTAGGAGCCACGCAATAGTCATGCTCTTGCAGGCAGCTGCTTACATCCGTCTCATTATCAGTGGAGTCCTTGCTGGCAGAGGGGTGTCAGTAGCACGCTCCTGGGCCCGGCGCTCCCACACACCTAGCCTGGGTGCGGGCTTGGAGTACTCATTCCACGCAGAGTGTGGGGACAGCTCCTTTCTTGGGCCTCCTTAACACACCTGTAGCTGGCACAGCGAAATCACCCGGTTCAAAATGCCGACTACACACCTTTGTACTTTTAGCGACGGTAAATGCATCCATCCAAATCTCCGCTAGCCACTTGGCTCTTTCCTCGCAGTTACTGGGGAATGCATGGAAACGTAACCGGTTATTTTCTTGCCCGGTGCGGGATTCGATACGAAGTGTACTGCACCACAAAGCGACATCACTAACCGCTCGGCTAAAGGATCAGACCCGTTAGCTAGGGGCTAACGTGTCTTATTATTAGTTTACAGAAGCTTAAAAGAGAATTATAGCGCGCCGGATTCGCACACAACAGCGCTCAGTGGAGCCCGATTCACGGCGTTGATACGCGAACGCCCCTTTTTGCGCTGTTTGATTCACTGATTTTTCGGACGAAATTAAGATTTCGGACAGATAAGTTAGCAGCTAACTAATGATTCGGTTGGACGTAAGCATCCGGTTGTACCGGAAGTTCTAATGCAAAAAGACACACCCAGAAGTTCCGCAGGACGTCAACGCGCCGAGCCTATTTACGGAACCGTGAAACGGTAGCGGTGACGGGAAGTAGACGCATTTTCACGCATGTGTTGAACAAATCGGGTTTCCGCAACGGATCGGGCAATGACGCGGCCGATTCACCTGACCTGCATGTCTTTGGACTGTGGGAACCGGAGCACCCGGAGGAAACCCACGCTGATGGAGAACATGCAAACTCCACACAGAGGATGACCCGGGACGACCCCCAAGGTTGGACTACCCCGGGGCTCGAACCGACTTTCTTGCTGTGAGGCGACTGCAAGAAACCGGGGGGGGGGGAACTGATATATTCGGTACATTCCTATGTACACTAATAATATATTGTAACGTGCACGGATAAGTAGACACGTTAGCCCTTGGCCTAACGGGTCGGACCCTTTAGTCGAGCGGTTAGCGATGTCGCCCGCGGAGCGGGAGATGCGGGTTCGCGTCCCGGCTGCGGCAGTTCCTGCGGTCTCCCCCCGAATTCGCTACAATATGTTCATAAACAGATACAGACGCTACATGAAGGCCTTTGTCAGATTATCTGGGTAAGGTCAAAATCTGAGCAGGCATAACCGAGTCAGACACCTAGGCCCTTGCTCACTTTCGGCTTAATGGCGCATATAAATGTCTGCGGTGTTTCTTTTGACTTTTTCAAGGACGCGCATCCGAAAGGTCACCAGTGAAGCGGAGGTTGTCTGTGCAATACAAAGACCTTGGATTCTGGGGCAATTATCAGAGGTGTCCATTTGATTCCAGGGTAAAAGAAAGATTTAATTACTTCGAACCATGCAAAGGCTTTAATTAGTGCTGGGCGATATGGACAATATCAGTCTCATAATTAGCATAGGGAATTTTACATGATGTTGATATATGTACCGCAATATCTGCTCACATATGCAAAAATAGCCACAATCCAGCATCTCAAACCTTCAGGTTTTTCACTGATCTTGCAGTGTCTAATTTTAGCCTGGTTGCCTTTGTTGAGGGAAACAGTCGGACAGCTCATAGAGAGGTCAGAGAAAGGCCTGGCCAACAAAATGGCCGACATGTCGTGTTACACTGACTGTTACTTTGTTGGCACTGATCTGCCTGCCTGCTTGATTATGGTATTTAGTGAGCAGTATTTTGTACTGTGTTTATTGCCGTAATATTGCGGATTTATATTAATATCATGTCATTGTGAGCCATGTGTTGCCTGCTTAATTGGCATTAAGCAGTAGGGGCATCAGAAGGCATGGATATTTCAGACAACGGGGAAGTTAACAAGAAAAAGACACTTCCATACACAGTCTCCATAGGGAGCCCTCATCAAGAGGAGACAGAGAGGGAAACTATTTCATCGCCCTTGAAAACTGGGGAGGGACAGTGGACATATGTAGCCATCCATCCTCACCTCTCTCCTCCCCGTCTCTCCTTTATCAACTCTCTTCCATCCTCTGTCCTCTCTCTCATAATCTATTCCCTCGCAGCAGTGTGCCTCTCCCGTTTCAATCTTTCATTCTCTGTTTATTCCCTCTCTCACACCCTCCGTCCATCTGCCTGCGTGTCTGTCTCTCTCTTTCTCACTGTCTGTCTCTCTTCTGTGCCACTACCGGGCCGTCACGTGGGGACAGAGAGTTTTCCCTTTATTTATCTGTGAGCCTTGTTTTAAAACGGCTCCACGCCAAGGCTGTGACCTCTGACCCCACACTCCCACATTGGCTGAGGAGTCATTCATCAATGTTGCACATGCACGCCTGCTTACACACGCACACACACACACACACACACACGCACACACACACGCACACAGATGTGGGAAAGGACACATACCCTCTAAGGGAGCGTAGCTGAGTGGACTGGGTTCCTCTGGGAATGAGCCATCAGTCAGTTGAAGCAGCAGGAGTAGAAATGTGAGGGGAGGAGCCATGGTCGCCATGGCAGCAGAGCACATGCACTGTTGAGAGAGATGGGGGGGGAAAAAATCAGTGACCACTGTGCACGTGCCCATATGTGTATCCGTGTGTGTGTGTGTGTGTGTGTGTGTGTGTGTGTGTGTGTGTGTGTGTGTGTGTGTGTGTGTGTGTGTGTGTGTGTGTGTGTGTGCGCGCGCTCATGTGCGTGCACATGGGGCGTGAGGGCCTGCGTCTTGGAGCAGGGTCAGAAGTCCAGCTGATTGAATACCGCCACCGGCCTGGCTTCTGCACGCAGCCTGCAGGGCCGCATTGTCTGCTTGGAGGAATAATGGGAGGCTATTGTCTGAGACGGCATTCTGCCGCCAGACAGAGCGAACCGAATGTGATTGTCAGAGCCATATACCACCCTATAAGAGACCCCATATACCCCCCTGCAAGAGACAACACAGCCATGGAAGCAGAAAGGTGCTTTGAGCGAGCGCTAATGTTTCTTTAACTAATTGTGTACTTTCTAAAGGACCATATGGGGGCTGTATAACTGGCCGTTAGCTCTGAAAGGGTGAAATGGGGCATTCCTTCAACTCAAATTTCCGAGTCGGTCACAACGCTGTGAATCGTGGGTAAGGAAAAGGGGGACCGGGAGGGGAGGGGGGGGCTCTAGGTCTTTAAAAACCACTCAAGAGGCCACAGGAGGGTCATGCAGTCAAGAAACGCACACTCATGTGGTCGTTACAAACCACCCACGTTTGTGCACACACACATGAAGACGCACACAGAGATAGATAGACACAACAGATAGACACCATCACATTCACCTGTTAAAGCAGGGGGGGGCAGGGTCAGATTACTGGAGATGCGTTAATGCGAGATCAGTTCCCACAAAACTCCGAACCGCCGCCGGGACCCAGCCCGGAAAGACGGCTGACACGGAAGTGTTCCTGATGCAGGAATATTACAAAGAGGGGAGAGATGCAAAGGAGAGGGGGGAAGAGGGAAAACAGAAACGAGCAGAGGAGAGGGGGGGGAAAAGGACCTCGTAGTGACGTTTCCATGCTGTTTTTTTGGGGGGGGGGCACGGGCAGCCCCCCCTGAACGCGCCGGGAAACGAGGGAGCGATCGGTGCCGACCCAAAGACGAGGAGGAACGGGAATCGCAAGAGGCGCCTGAGCGCCACGCTGCTCACGCCAATCCAGTCGGCGTGCCGCGCTCACACCACCTCCCCCCCCCTCCTCTTTCCTCCTTTTATCATCGCTTTCTCCCTCCTTTAATCCTCGCTGGCCCACCTTCAGCACCTCCTCCCCTCATTTCTCTTTCTATCTTTCTGCACGGCCTGCTCCCAGATGGGGGGAGAAAAAGAGGCTGTTTTCAAAGAGAGAGAGAAAGGTGGTAAGGTAGCGGGGCCTTGTTGCTAAGGTGATGACAGCCGCTGTTTGGGACTTGCACGTCGATGCAAACGGATGTAACAGCACACAGCGTGCACACACACACACACACACACACACACACACACACACACACACACACACACTCGCTTTACTGGAGACAGTATAGGCCTTTGCATGACAAGCGGTTTGAGTGGCAGCTGTTTGAAGGCAGCAGGGGGTTGCGGGCTGCAGACGTCACTCCCGGGAACACCTCAAACAACGTTCAAGCCCGGGGGGCCGCAAGTTAGACATCTTCAAGCCCCGTCCTCATTAGATGCATAGGAGGAGCCGTTATAGGGGATGGGAGGTTCGTTGGAATTCACTAAAGTAGAACTGATTTAATGGGGGTTGGGGGTTGGGGGGGGGGTCGGTGTCGCCTCATTACAGCCAGCTCATGAGAGGGATCAAATTTCCATCGTTCAAAACCTAAAATGGAACTCCCTCAGCCAGGAAAGAGAGAGAGAGGGGGGGGGGGGGGTTGAGCCGAGGAGGAAACAACGGAGCCGTCGCTGGAGCGCTGGAGGGAGGAAGCCGGGGATCATAAGGCGACGTGCATTTCAAACCAGTAGGGAACCGGGCATGTCCCTGTCACTTTGCAAATTTGTTTCACACACACACACACACACACACACACACACACACACACACACACACACACACACACACACACACACACACAGACTCGGTTGCTGCAAAAGTCTGCACATGCAACAAACTCAAACCCTGCCGCCAATCACTGACGGAGCGTCCTCATTAAGGTGTGTATCGACCGAGGTTATTGATCCATAAGATCAAACTCCAGATGTGGGCCTTGGCCGATGTATGGCGGAGTGCCGCCGGCTTGAGCGATGACAAGGTCAGTGTTCTGCAAAAACGATACTGGCTGCTGACCAACCCAGGCTGGGAGTAGTGGACTGGTGACTACTGGTTATCGATTAGGGCGGAGGGTTTACCCTGCTAAGAAAAAAAAACAACAAAAAAAAACAAAAAACAAAGAAGGAGAGAGAACATGACCGGAGTAAGAGGGCAATTAAGGGAAACGGAGATGGCCTCGGACAGACCAGGCTGTGGACTCGCCCTGTGTCAGACACAAAGAGGCGGAGGAAACGGCTATAGCACAAAGGACGCTAAGTCTGTGACTGCAAAAGAGGGAGGGGGGGGAGGGAGGGGGCGTTATACGGTGTTAGTTATTAGATCATGTTTGTACGATGGGATTAAATGGTGTGATATTGTCATGGTTATTATGGGACACACATCACGACAGCCACACAGCGCTGCCCACGCCTCATCAGTCACGCCATTAGCAAATCACCTGCTAACGCTCACATCATTAGCCCGTCAGCAGGTCAGCTGAAGGGGCATAATCACCTGCATCCAGCCCTTATCACTCTGTCCATATGTTTGTCCTCACCAGTTGGCCGGGACGACGCTTCACCTCATAACTTTTGTTTCCTCCAGTGTGTCGTCCTCGGTGACCCTGCACGACTCCACACAGGGGCGGGGCGACGGGGGCGAGGGGGGGGGGATGCAAATATGTGGAAACTCAAATATGCCGAGACGGTTTCCCCAGGGACATAGCACCGTATCAGCCCGAGAAGATTTGAAAACTTGTGAGGGAACAATATTTATTTTGCTCTGTCAAGTAACCCCGAGTCCATCCATCCATCCATCCATCCATCATCTAAACCGCTTATCCTGCTCTCAGGGTCGCGGGGATGCCGGGGCCCATCTCAGCAGCCACTGGGCGGCAGGCGGGGAGACACCCTGGACAGGCCGCCAGGCCATCACAGGGCCCACACATGCACACACACACACACACGCACACACACGCACACACACACACACATTACCCCAGTACGCCAGTTTTCGGTGCAATTTCACCGCTAATAATCTGCAAGCCCTGTAAGTGCAGTTCATTTTGATAGGGAAGTCGATGTTTTTCATGTCAGGAGGTGCTGTTCTACATTGTTCTGCATTGTTCTGCATTGTTCTGCATTGTTCTACATTGTTCTACATTGTTCTGCATTGTTCTGCATTGTTCTGCATTGTTCTGCATTGTTCTACATTGTTCTGCATTGTTCTACATTGTTCTACATTGTTCTGCATTGTTCTGCATTGTTCTACATTGTTCTACATTGTTCTGCATTGTTCTACATTGTTCTGCATTGTTCTGCATTGTTCTGCATTGTTCTACATTGTTCTGCATTGTTCTGCATTGTTCTACATTGTTCTACATTGTTCTGCATTGTTCTGCATTGTTCTGCATTGTTCTACATTGTTCTGCATTGTTCTGCATGTGCCGAAATGCGTTGTGCGAAAGTTTCTCAACAAAGGAGTTTAGTAAATTAACACTCAGCTAATCATCCCTGTGGTTCTTCACCATCAACCGAAGTCAAAGGGCGTCCAGGTGGCATAGCGGTCTATTCTGTTGCCTACCAACACAGGGATCGCCGGTTCGAATCCCCGTGTTACCTCCGGCTTGGTCGGGCGTTCCTACAGACACAATTGGCCGTGTCTGCGGGTGGAAGCCGGATGAGGGTATGTGTCCTGGTTGCTGCACTAGCGCCTCCTCTGGTTGGTCAGATCGCCTGTTCGGGGGGGGGGGGTAGCGTGATCCTCCCACGCTACGTCCCCCTGGCGAAACGCCTCACTGTCGGGTGACAAGAAGCGGCTGGCGACTCCACATGTATTGGAGGAGGCGTGTGGTAGTCTGCAGCCCTCCCCGGATCGGCAGAGGGGGCGGAGCAGCGACCGGGACAGCTCGGAAGAGTGGGGTAATTGGCCGGGGTACAATTGGGGAGAAAAACGTGGGGGGTGGGGACTCAAGTCAATGCATGGCGGAAGTAAGCAGGCTTGCTATGGAGGGCTACAGACAACACTGGCAAGTACTGTGTGCGTTATAGAGATGCCACTGCTGTGATTAATAAGGTTGAAAAGCTGCAAAACTGCCTTTAAAATGCCTCGGTGGCCTTCATGTGTCTGGCTGCCTCTATCTGGCATCTTGACTAGTGAAGCCACGGAGGAAGCTCGCTACACTCTCGCCGTATTAAACACAAGCAGACTATAAAAATGTAGCGCAGTGATATTTTCTATCCACCAGGAAACATTATGAGGCATCAATTTAAGAAAGAAAGAAAAAAAAACCTTTCCTGCACAATTCCGAGGCACATTTGCATCAAAATGAGACGACGTACACAAAATACTGCACGCTGTACCCCCCCCCCCGCCCCCCCCCCCCCGTTACCAAAAATTTCATTAGACTCCAAGAAGTCAAGATGTGTCAAAAAGCTGCAGAAAGGTGTCGGGCATTGTAAACGCTGTGTGCTTGCTGCGTAACCTCGCAGACAGTAGAAAGGGTGCTGATGTAACTCGGGGTTGACCAATGGTGGGCGCTGAACCCGATGTCGCTCTCGGCGCGAGCGCCTCGCTCTAAATACCAGGACGGTCTTTTTCTGTACCGACCTGCAGCACCGGCGTTAATGTCATTGCATGCATGTGTACACCACACCCATGAGTGTGTGTGTGTGTGTGTGTGTGTGTGTGTGTGTGTGTGTGTGTGTGTGTGTGTGTGTGTGTGTGTGTGTGTGTGTGTGTGTGTGTGTGTGTGCCACTCGTCAGATAATGACTCTTCATTCTCTCACTACAGCGCACGCTGTATGTTCTGATGCAGAACGTGGACTCTGTCCTCGTGATTATGAGGCCTATGGGCAAAATAATCTCTCTCTCTCGTTCTCTCCGACTGTCTGCCTGTGTGTCTATATCCACCCGTCTCTCTCTCTCTCTCTCTCTCTCTCTCTCTCTCTCTCTCTCTCTCTCTCTCTCTCTCTCTCTCTCTCTCGCTCTCTCTCTCTCTCTCTCTCTCTCTCTCTCTCTCTCTCTCTCTCTCTCTCTCTCTCTCTCTCTCTCTCTCTCGCTCTCTCTCCATCTCACCCCGGTTTGCTTGCTGCAGCCACTCCACTCGGTGCCTTTGTTACCGTAGCAACCGATAGAAAAGCCAGGCAGAGACGTTTCTATTGCAGTAGATGTAAAGCCAAAGGAGGGTGGGTAATACAAACTCGTGTATATGTGCAAACACACATGCACACACGCACGTGTGCGTGTGCGCACACACACATACGCGCAGAAATGAGGGGTGGGGGGTGGGGTGGGGGTGGGGGCTCTCTCAGGACTCACTACTCCCAGAAAAAAAAGGGGGGGGGGATGGGGATAAATGAAGAGACAGGAGCGAGGGGGAGAGCCGCGGATGACTAGAATGGGAAATTGAAAGCCCTCCGTCTCCGCAGCATCCACACATTGACTAGCTTGCCGCCCGCTCGGCTCGGCTGTCAAAAAGTTGTCAAACGTCACACAATGATGGTCTGAAAACATATACAACGAAGGATAAAGATATCCGCTGACGAGCTGTGATTTTTTTTCTTTCTCCCTCCTCCTGGGCCTTCCCCCCCCCCCCCCCCCGTCCAACAGACCGAGATCTAAAATCCAGGTTCAGGTGGTGATTTTGGGTGATTTTGGGTGATTTGTGCTTACCTCAGAGTCTTCGGCTCACAACACACACCACATTCACAAACAAAGGAGTGTGTGCGGGTCTGCGCTGAGATGCTAACACGTTGTATCGACACACTTTGGGGTCTTCCCAGCACAGTCTGTGGACCCTCCACTCACTGCTTTCACCATGATAGGCCGGTTAGATGAACCATGCATGGAGATGAGTCCAAGCACGGCAAGAATTAGAAATCATAAACATGTATATGTACACTAAAAAACCTGAATAAAATAAAAATCAGACGCAAAATATCAAAAGACTTCTTCAAGAAGCAAACCGACTCTGACACGCTCTCCTTTCCCCCCTTGTGGGACGTATGCAGGTTAAAAGCCCTGAATAAGGAAATATCGCCTGAGGGTGGACACACACAGGCAGGGGATGAAGAGGAAGAAGTGGGTCACCTTCACACTACAGCTTCATTAACGGACTCACACCGATCAGCCAAAACATTAAAACCGCTGACAGGTAAGTGAAGAACTTCGATGGGATATATTAGGCGGCAAGTGAACAGTCGGTTCTTGTTGGTGTGTTGGAAGCAGGAACAATGGGCGAACGTAAGGATCTGAGTGACTTTGACAAGGGCCAAATTGTGATGGCTAGACGACTGGGTCAGAGCATCTCCACAACGGCAGCTCTTGTGGGGTGTTCCCGGTACGCAGTGGTCAGTACCTACCGAAAGTGGTCCAAGGGAGGACAACTGGTGACAGGGTCATGGGTGCACACGGCTCATTGATGCGCGTGGGGAGCAAAAGCTAGCCCGTCTGGTCTGATCCCACCTGGTCTGATCCCACAGAAGAGCCATTATAGCTCAAATTTGTAGCTCAGCTTGCTGAAAAAGTTAATAGTGGCTATGACAGCCAGGTGTCAGAAGTTCAGAACACAGCAAGCATCACAGCTTGCTGTGTATGAGCCTGCGTAGCTGCCCACCGGTCAGGGTGCCCATGATGACCCCTGTCCACCACCAAAAGTGCCTATAATGGGCATGTGAGCATCAGAACTGGACCATGGAGCGGTGGAAGAGGGTGGCCTGGTCTGAGGAATCACGTTTTCTTTTACGTTATGTAGATGGCAGCGTGCATGTGCACCGTTTACCTGGGGGAGAGACGGCACCAGGATGCTCTGTGGGGAGAAGGCGAGCCTTCGGAGGCAGTGTGATGCTCTGGGCAATGTTCTGCTAGGAAACCCTGGGTCCTGGCATTCATGTGGATGTTACTTTGACACGTACCACCTACCTAAACATGTTTGCAGACCAAGTACACCCCTTCGTGGGAACGGTATTCCCTGATGGCAGTGGCCTCTTTCAGCAGGATAATGCACCTTGCAAAAGTTGTTCAGGAATGGTTTGAGGAACATGGCGAAGACCTGACTTTGTCAGGCCAGGACTCAGCGGTCTACACCCATCTAGAGGCCAGTGGCCAATCTGTCAGGGATGAGGATGTGCACATCCTTGAATAGGAGGGAACGATGGTTTGAATGGGGAGTCAAAGAGGCCATCTATGTGAAGAGGGAACGACCATCCCTGGACCATCAACTGCTCCTCAGTAGACCAGGAAGCTCTGCAGCGGGTCGTCAAGGCGGCCCAGCGGATCACCGGTACCCAGCTCCCGGCCATAAAAGACATTTATCACAAACGCTGCCCTCGAAGGGGTCTCAGCATCAGCAGAGAGCCCACCCACCCCAACCATGGACTGTTCTCCCCCCTGCGCTCTGGGAGGCCCTACAGGAGCCTCAGAGCCCGCACTGCCAGGCTCAAAATCGGCTTCTTTCCCCAAGCTGTTGTCCACCTGAACCTGGC